>NW_019943905.1:49524-89137 GCF_002910315.2 Salvelinus sp. IW2-2015
ATATTACCGCATAAAACAGTCAAATCACCATTATATTACCGCATAAAACAGTCAAATCACCGCACTGCATAAAATGGTTCAACCACATGCCAACAACCCCCCATCAACGCACTTTAGTGACAAATTGGACAAACATTTGTGCTAATTGCCATGTGGAATGTTAGAATTGCTGCTGCAAAATCAAGCGTTTTTTTGCTGACAGACATCACACAAAAAACGCTGGGAAATCCTGGAGGGACTGACTTACCACTCTCTAGCTGGTGAGCATACCAATCAACAACCACTGTTAAACTCTAGAGATTCCCATCCTGAACTGAGAACACAGAAGGCAGTCTATAGCAAGAGACTATACCCCCCAAAAACAAGCAAACGAACACATCTACTGGCCATTTTAATACATAGAACACTAGTCACTTTAATAATGTTTACATATCTTGCATTACTCATCTCATATGTGGTTGGGGGGGGGGGTGAAATGGGCTTTATGGACGATTTAAACTGGGATGGGTTATCTCCCATCTCTGAGGCCATAACATAAGAACTGTGGAATACATTACATTTTACTCAACCTATAAATACAGTCACAAAACTGAATCCCAAAGACATCTCTAAGTCAACATTTATTGATGTTATTCTAACAAACAATCCGCATAAATACTTGGCCGTTGGGATTTTCGCGCATGATTTTAGTGATCATTGTGTAGTTTTAGTGATCATTGTGTAGAGACACCAACATCCCCAAAGTGCCCCCCTCGGTACATTGTCAAATGAAATTTTAGGCAGTTTTTGTGAGCAGACATTCCTGCATGAACTTTATGCATGCGACTGGGGATAGGATTGCACTTATTAAAGATATCGAAGAAGCATTCTCCGATTTTCATTCCTTGTTTTCTACTATCTGTGATTTACACGGCCCTCTCAAAAAGTACCGGGTAAGGAGGTAGAGACACCTCCTTGTTTACAGGACAATTATCTGATTGGTTCCAGAAATACACATTGGGCCAAAGCCAGAGAGGGGTAATTCCCAGGCTGAATGGCAGTTATTCAAGGCACTGACAAATGAGTGCATCTTGTTAATACGGAAATGAAAATCTAGCTTTTATTACGAATCRACCAAGGCAAAACTCAGTAACCCGACCAAATGATGGAAAACCATTAAATCCATGAACGTTAACACTAACTCCTCTGGTCTTCTGTTGAAAATTGACCTCAAATTCAATGGATGTGACGGACAAGAATAAATTGCTTGACATGTTTAATGAGTATTTTGTTAAAGCTGGACATGCATTTTGATAATGAACTCTTTCCTAACATCTCAAATGAGGCGGTGAATGAAACTTCCCGCGTGCTCAGCCTACGGTTCATCTGTTCTCATTTTTAAACAGAGATTGATCTTTCAGAAGTTGTAAAGGAACTCAAATCTATTGATATTAAGAAAGCAGCTGGCCCGGATGAATTAAACCCATATTTCCCCCCCCCCAAAATTGGTGCATAGATTATTGCTGCCCTTCTCACTCATATATTAAATCTTTTCATTGGCGAGTAATACCATTCTAAAAGTCTGGAAAGCAGCGTGTGTCACGCCTTTACATAAAGGTAGAGATACGTCCCTGTTGGATACATATTCTGCTGTATTTTTTAAGTAATTGTTGTTGCCGTCTCAGATTATTGCATGATTTGCTTTTTCCGTAAAGTTTTTTTTTTTTTTTTATCTGACAAAGCGGTTGCATTAAGGAGAGATATATCTATAATTCCATGTGTATAACTTACTTATATTACCATCTAAATTTATGATGAGTATTTCTGGAATATTTGTGTTATGTACAGGCTTCCTTTTTTTTTCACTCTGCCAATTAGGTTAGTATTGTTCGGTAACTACAATGTTGTTGATCCATCCTCAGTTWTCTCCMYTCACAGCCATTAAACTCTGTAGCTGTTTTAAAGTCACCATTGGCCTTATGGTGAAATCACTGAGCGCTTTTCTTTCCTCTCTGGCAACTGAGTTAGGAAGGACGCCTGTATCTTTGTAGTGACTGGGTGTATTGATACAACATCCAAAGTGTAATGAATAACGTCACCGTGATCAAAGGGATATTCAATGTCTGCTTTTTTTTTTTTTTACCCATCCACCAATAGGTTTCCTTCTTTGAGAGGCATTGGACAACCTCCCTGGTCTTTGTGGATGAGTCTGTTTGAAATTCACTGCTTGACTGAGTGCCTTGTTGCATACAGGATACGTGTTTTGGAATCGTTTTCTTCTGTATATTTAAATGATTATTTTCACTTTGTCATGTAGGTATTGTGGAATAACGCTCTAACCACTAGGTGGCAGTGGTTAGAGAGTTACTGGACCAAAGCTCTAACCTAGTGGTTAGAGAGTTGGGCCAGTAACAGAACAGTTGCTGGATCGAATCCCTGAGCTGACAAGGTCAAATTCTGTCGTTCTGCCCCTGAGCAAGGTAGTTAACCCACTCTTCCCCAGGCGCTGTGGATGTTGATTATGGCATAGTCAGAGATAGGCTATCCAAAGTATCCAAAGTATATCCAAAGTAAAACCAACTTTGCCATGGTCCCATACCAGCTGGCTGAAGCTAATTGGCAAAAAGAAATGTCTAACTCTTCCCACCTGTGAACACACAAAAGAGACACCCACATCAAACCACACCCCGCAAACAACTCACAATTGAATTCAGTCATTATGGCCGCTAGCATTAAAATGTTAAATCTAAATAACATAATACAAAAATCCCCATCAAAATGAGTCTGTTTAATTTAGAGATATCTGTTCTTTTTGTATGGGCTGCATCTCAGTCTACTGCATCTGTCGATATAGRATGTAGCGTCCGAACAGATGAGACTCGATACACGAACATGATGGTGTTATTTTTCTCTAGGACACCCACAATCGTCACAAGACTTGACTTCGTCTGAAGTAGGGAGTTTCGGTACCTTTACCCAGATCTGTGCCTCCGCCACAATCCTGTCTCAGCGCTCTACGGACAATTCCTTCTACCTCATGGCTTGTTTTTTTTTGCTCTGACATGCACTGTCAATTGTGGGACCTTATATAGACAGGTGTGTGCCTTTCCAAATCATGTCCAATCAATTTAATTTATCACAAGTGGACTCCAATCAAGTTGTTGAAATATCTCAAGGATGATCAATGGAAACAGAATGCACCTGAGCTCAATTCTGAGTCTCATAGCAATACATTTGCAAAAATGTCTAAAAACCTGTTTTCCCTTTGTTATTATGGGGAATTGTGTGTAGATTGATGAGGAAAACATTTAATTTAATCAATTTTAGAATAAGGCTGTAACATAGCAAAATGTGGAAAAAGTCAAGGGGTCTGAATACTTTCTGAATGCACTGTACATATAGTATGGAGATAGTTTAGTGCCTAAAACAATATATATATAAAAGTTTCCTGATCTTTCTTATAGGTGGTGTACTGCATATACACAACATTACCAAAAGTATGTGGTCACCTGCTCATCGAACATCTCATTCCAAAATGAATGGGCATTAATATGGAGTTGGTCCCCCCCCCTTTGATGCTATAACAGCCTCCAATCTTCTGGGAAGGCTTTCCACTAGATAAAGGAWCATTGCTGCTGCTTCCATTCAGCCACAAGAGCATTAGTGAGGTTGGGCGCTATMGTTGGGCGATTAGGCCTGGCTCGCAGTCGGCGTTCCAATGCATCCCGAAGCTGTTCGATGGAGTTGAGGTTAGGGCTCTGTGCAGGCAAGTCATGTTCTTCCACACAATCTTGTCAAACCATTTCTGTATGGACCTCGCTTTGTGCACGGGGGCCTTGTCATGCTGAAACAGGAAAGGCCCTTCCCCAAACTGTTGACATAAAGTTGGAAGCTCAGAATCGTCTAGAATGTCATTGTGTGTTGTAGCGTTAAGATTTCCCTTCACTGGAACTAAGGGACCTGGACCATGAAAAACAGCTCCAGACCATTATTCCTCCTCCACCAAACTTTACAGTTGGCACTATGCAGTGGAAGTCACTGCACTCTTCAGTAAGGCCGTTCTACTGCCAATGTTTGTCCATGGAGATTGCAGGGCTGTGTGCTCGATTTTATACACTTGTCATTAACAGGTGTGGCTGAAATAGCCAAACCCACTAATTTGAAGGGATGTCCACATTTAAAAAAAAATATATATATATATTTCACCTTTATTTAACCAGGTAGGCCAGTTGAGAACAAGTTCTCATTTACAACTGCGACCTGGCCAAGATAAAGCAAAGCAGTGCGACACAAACAGCACAGAGTTACACATGGAATAAACAAACGTACAGTCAATAACACAATAGAAAAAGTCTATATGCAGTGTGTGCAAATGAGGTAAGGTTAGGGAGGTAAGGCAATAAGTAGTGAAATAATTACAATTTAGCAATTAGACACTGGAGTGATAGATGTGCATAAGATGAATGTGCAAGTAGAGATACGATGTGCAAAGGAGAAAAAAAATAACAATATGGGGATGAGGTAGTTGGATGGGGTATTTACAGATGGGCTATGTACAGGTGCAATGATCTGTAAGCTGCTCTGACAGCTGATGCTTAAAGTTTGTGAGGGAGATATGAGTCTCCAGCTTCAGTGATTTTTGCAATTCGTTCCAGTCATTGGCAGCAGAGAACTGGAAGGAAAGTTGGCCAAAAGAGGAATTGGCTTTGGGGGTGACCAGTGACATATACCTGCTGGAGCACGTGCTACGGGTGGGTGCTGCTATGGTGACCAGTGAGCTCAGATAAGGCAGGGTTTTACCTAGCAAAGACTTATAGATGACCTGGAGCCAGTCGGTTTGGAGACAAATTTGAAGCAAAGACAAGCCAATGAGGGCATACAGGTCGCAGCGGTGGGTAGTATATGGGGCTTTGGTGACAAAACGGATGGCACTGTGATAGACTGCATCCAATTTGCTGAGTAGAGTGTTGGAGGCTATTTTGTAAATGGCATCGCCAAAGTCAAGGATCGTTAGGATAGTCAGTTTTACGAGGGTATGTTTGGCAGCATGAGTGAAGGATGCTTTGTTGCAAAATAGGAAGCCGATTCTAGATTTCATTCTGGATTGGAGATGCTTAATGTGAGTATGGAAGGAGAGTTTACAGTTTAACCAGAAATCTAGGAAACTTGTAGTTGTCCACATATTCTAAGTCAGAACCGTCCAGAGTAGTGATGCTAGATGGGCCGGCAGGTGTGGGCAGCGATCGGTTGAAGAGAATGCATTTAATTTTACTTGCATTTAAGAGTAGTTGGAGGCCACGGAATGAGAGTTTTATGGCATTGAAGCTCATCTGGAGGTTAGTTAACAAAGTGTCCAAAAAGGGCTAGAAGTATACAGAATTGTGTCGTCTGCATAGAGGTGGATCAGAGAATCACCAGCAGAAAGAGCGACATCATTGATGTATACAGAGAAAAGAGTCGGCCCGAGAATTGAACCCTGTGGCAACCCTTATAGAGACTGCCAGAGGTCCGGACAACAGGCCATCCGATTTGACATAGTGAACTCTATCTGAGAAGTAGTTTGTGAACCAGGCGAGGCAGTCATTTGAGAAACCAAGGCTGTTTAGTCTGCCGATAAGAATGCGGTTATTGACAGAGTCGAAAGCCTTGGCCGGGTCGATGAATACGGCTGCACAGTATTGTCTTTTATCGATGGCGGTTATGATATCGTTTAGGACCTTGAGCGTGGCTGAGGTGCACCCATGACCAGCTTGGAAACGAGATTGCATAGCGGAGAAGGTAGGGTGTGATTTGAAATGGTTTTGATCTGTTTATTAACTTGGCTTTCGAAGACCTTAGAAAAGCATGGTAGGATAGTTATAGGTCTGTAACAGTTTGCGTCTTGAGTGTCTCCCCCTTTGAAGAGGGGGATGACCGCGGCAGCTTTCCAATCTTTGGGGATCTCAGATGATATGAAACAGGTTAGTAATAGGGGGTGCAACAATTGCGGCAGATCATTTCAGAAAGAGAGGGTCCAGATTGTCTAGCCCAGCTGATCTGTAGGGGTCCAGATTTTGCAGCTCTTTCAGAACATCAGCTATCTAGATTTGGGTGAAGGAGAAATGGGGGAGGCTTGGGCAAGTTGCTGTGGGGGGTGCAGAACTGTTGACTGGGGTAGGGGTAGCCAGGTGGAAAGCATGGCCAGCCGTAGAAAAATGCTTATTGAAATTCTCAATTATCGTGGATTTATCGGTGGAGACAGTGTTTCCTAMCCTCAGWGCAGTGGGCAGCTGGGAAGAGGTGCTCTTATTCTCCATGGACTTTACAGTGTCCCAGAACTTTTTGGAGTGTGTGCTACAGGATGCAAATTTCTGTTTGAAAAAGCTAGCCTTTGCTTTCCTAACTGCCTGTGTATATTGGTTCCTGACTTTCCTGAAAAGTAGCATATCGCGGGGGCAATTTYATTTGAATGGGGCTTATTTAAGATGGTGAGGAATGCACTTTTAAAGAATAACCAGTCATCCTCTACTGATGTAATGAGGTCAATATCCTTCCAGCATACACGGGGAGCATTTGACAGTGATGAGGGGTGGCCGTTTGGCCGCGGACCCATTACGGACGCAGGCAATGAGGCAGTGATCGCTGAGATCCTGGTTGAAGACAGCAGAGGTGTATTTAGAGGGACAACTTGGTACATACTTTGTACATACAGTGTATCTCTCAGATATAGGAAAGACAGATATAGGACAGACACAGATATAGGACAGACACAGATATAGGACCAACACAGATATAATACCAACACAGATATAGGACAGACTCAGATATAGGACAGACACAGATATAGGACAGACACAGATATAGCACAGACACAGATATAGGACCGACTCAGATATAGGACAGACACAGATATAGGACCGACACAGATATAGGACCGACTCAGATATAGGACAGACATAGATATAGGACAGACATAAATATAGGACCAACACAGATATAGGACAGACACAGATATAGGACCGACACAGATATAGGACAGACATAGATATAGGACCAACACAGATATAGGACAGACACAGATATAGGACCGACACAGATATAGGACCGACACAGATATAGAACAGACACAGATATAGGACAGACACAGATAGAGGCCAGACACAAATATAGGACATACACAGATATAGGACAGACGCAGATATAGGACAGACGCAGATATAGGACAAACGCAGATATAGGACAGACGCAGATATAGGACAGACGCAGATATAGGACAAACGCAGATATAGGACAGACACAGATATAGGACAGACACAGATATAGGACAACCACATATTTGGAGACACAGAATATAGGACAGACAACAGATATAGGCCGACACAGATATAGGACCGACACAGATATAGGACCAGACACAGATATAGGACAGACACAGATATACGACCGACAACAGATATAGGACCGACACAGATATAGGACAGACAGAGATATAGGACAGACACAGATATAGGACAGACACAGCTATAGGACAGCCACAGATATAGGACAGACACAGATATAGGACAGACACAGATATAGGATAGCCACAGAACAAACTGCCTTTAGATTTTCTTGCCGGGGGGGGGGGGACTATCTGTTGTTCCACATAGTGAATCAATTATGCAGTAATGCCAAATTCAATGTTTCACCCCCCTCCCACGAAAAGTGTATTATTCATTTTTGATACCTCAAGGGGTCTTAAAATTCTAAATCAAACAGCTAATTTATCCTTGGTATGACCATCTTAAGACAATTCCATATGTTAGCTTAGAACCCACTTCACCCAGGCTTAGACAGGGCTTAGACTCTCGAGGTTAAGGGAGATGTTACCATTAAGTGATATCTTACCAGAAGAACACTATTGATTTCTCACTGAGCTCAATAGGGAGAGTGGGTGGCTGTGGCGCTCCCAGGCAGCCGCTGGAGAGTAACACGAGTTTACAACGCATCAAATGTTTTTTATTTTTATTTTTTATATACAGTTGATTTTTGTCGCACTGCGTACTTTTCTTTCTCTTTTAAAATGGATTATGCATGGCTCTGACAACAATGGATTGTTCAAACGTTTCGCATTTTCCTACAGGCTTACGAAAAAAACACGGACCTCAACTGGCACTGCATATCTGAGACAAACGTCAGTGCTTGGAGATAATGCGTGCAAGAAGCCGGGTGAGAGGGACTACAGCTGGGAAGGAGCAGACGGAGGAAAAGACTGACAATCCCATGTAGCAGAACTAAGATAGATAGAAATCTCTCACGTGAATGCAGAGTTTTGGGGGGAAAAAATGCTCCAGACACTCAGAATGTGCTTGTCTGTAATTCAAGATCATTGATTAAAAAAAGTGGATACATTTTAATTGCTTCTTCAATCAAAAAAATGCAGACATTGGATGTGTCACTGAAACARGGGCCCATGAAAATATCCCAGATGAATCTCTTTTCATACAAGACTATCAGCTGTTCAGAGACTATCAGCTGTTCAGAAAAGACTGGTCCAGAGAGAGGATGAGAGGGAGGGTGGCCGTGAATCACAGTATGCAGGCAGAGAGAAGAACAGACCAAGGGAAAGAGGATTTTGACTGTATGTGGCTCCCGAGTTCAGTTTCAACCCCGGTTAGTGGGAGTACTCTACCATCCACCATGGACACGTTATAAAACACTTCAGCAGAACACCCGCCATATCATAAGGATGTCCTATCCCCAAACGGGTCTCATTCTGTGTGGAGACTTTAATCACCTGCCCATCAAGATGCTGAAAAAACTCCCATCCAGACGTGGAACAAGACCAGAGAGGATTCCATCCTAGATCTGATCATTACCAATCTGAACAATCACTACCACACCTCACAGTACTGGAGAAGATCCCGGTGAATCAGACACACAACCCGGTCAACTAGTAGACAGACACACAGCCCGGTCAACTAGTAGACAGACACACAGCCCGGTCAACTAGTAGACAGACACACAGCCCGGTCAACTAGTAGAAGAACACACAGCCCGCCAACTAGTAGACAGACAACACAGCCGGTCAACTAGTAGACAGACACACAGCCCGGTCAACTAGTAGACCAGACAAGCCCGTCAACTAGTAGACAGACACACAGCCCAGTCAACTGTAGACAACAGACACACACCGGTCAACTAGTAGACAGACACACAGCCCGGTCAACTAGTAGACAGACACACAGCCCGGTCAACTAGTAGACAGACACACAGCCCGGTCAACTAGTAGACAAGACACACAGCCCGGTCAACTAGTAGACAGACACACAGCCCGGTCAACTAGTAGACAGACACACAACCCGGTCAACTAGTAGACAGACACACAGCCCGGTCAACTAGTAGACAGACACACAGCCCGGTCAACTAGTAGACAGACACACAGCCCGGTCAACTAGTAGACAGACACACAGCCCGGTCACTAGTAGACAGACACACAGCGCCGGTCAACTAGAGACAGACACACAGCCCGGTCAACTAGTAGACAGACACACAGCCCGTCAACTAGTAGACAGACACACAGCCCGGTCAACTAGTAGACAGACAGCCAGTCAACTAGTAGACAGACACAAGCCCAGTCAACTAGTAGACAGACACACAACCCGGTCAACTAGTAGACAGACACACAGCCCGGTCAACTAGTAGACAGACACACAGCCCGGTCAACTAGTAGACAGACACACAGCCGGTCAACTAGTAGACAGACACACAGCCCGGTCAACTAGTAGACAGACACACAGCCCGGTCAACTAGTAGACAGACACACCCGGTCAACTAGTAGACAGACACACGCCCGTCAACTAGTAGACAGACACAGCCCGGTCAACTAGTAGACAGACACACAGCCCAGTCAACTAGTAGACAGACCACATACACTGCCCAGTCACTAGTAGACAGACACACAGCCCGGTCAACTAGTAGACAGACACACAGCCCAGTCAACTAGTAGACAGACAGACCAGTCAACTAGTAGACAGACACACAGCCGGTCAACTAGTAGACAGACACACAGCCCAGTCAACTAGTAGACACAGCCCAGTCAACTAGTAGACAGACACACAACCCGGTCAACTAGTAGACAGACACACAGCCCGGTCAACTAGTAGACAGACACACAGCCCGGTCAACTAGTAGACAGACACAGCCCAGTCAACTAGTAGACAGACAAACAGCCCAGTCAACTAGTAGACAGACAACAAGCCCGGTCAACTAGTAGACAGACACACACAGCCCGGTCAACTAGTAGACAGACACACAGCCGGTCAACTAGTAGAAAGACACACAGCCTCGGCAACTAAGTAGATAGACACACATCCCAGTCAACTAGTAGACAGACACACAAGCCCGTGTCAACTAGTAGACAGACACACAGCCCGGTCAACTAGTAGACAGACACACAGCCCAGTCAACTAGTAGACAGACACAAGCCCAGTCAATAGTAGACAGACACCCACTAAACAGCACTGTCAACTAGTAGACAGACACACACCCAGTCAACTAGTAGACAGACACACAGCCCAGTCAACTAGTAGACAGACACAAGCCCAGTCAACTAGTAGACAGACACACAGCACTGTCAACTAGTAGACAGACACACAGCCCCAGTCAACTAGTAGACAGACACACGCCCAGTCAACTAGTAGACAGAACACAGCCCAGTCAACTAGTGACAGACACACACCCAGTCAACTAGTAGACAACACACAGCCCGGTCAACTAGTAGACAGACACACAGCCCAGTCAACTAGTAGACAGACACATAGCCAGTCAACTAGTAGACAGACACACAGCCCAGTCAACTAGTAGACAGACACACAGCCCGGTCAACTAGCAGACAGACACACAGCCCAGTCAACTAGTAGACAGACACACAGCCAGTCAACTAGTAGACAGACACACAGCCCAGTCAACTAGTAGACAGACCACACAGCCCAGTCAACTAGTAGACAGACACACACCCAGTCAACTAGTAGACAGACACACAGCCCATCAACTAAGTGACAGACACATAGCCCAGTCAACTAGTAGACAGACACACAGCACTGTCAACTAGTAGACAGACACACAGCCCAGTCAACTAGTAGACAGACACACCAGCCCAGTCAACTAGTAGACAGACACACAGCCCAGTCAACTAGTAGACAGACACATAGCCCAGTCAACTAGTAGACAGACACACAGCACTGTCAACTAGTAGACAGACACACAGCCCGGTCAACTAGTAGACAGACACACCAGCCCAGGTCAACTAGTAGACAGACACACAGCCCGGTCAACTAGTAGCAGACACACAGCCACGGTCAACTAGTAGACAGACACAACAGCCCAGTCAACTAGTAGACAGACACACAGCCCAGTCAACTAGTAGACAGACACAGCCCAAAAGGGTCACTAAGTCAAGACACAAGCCAGTCACTAGTAGACAGACACACAGCCCAGTCAACTAGCAGACAGACCACAGCCCAGTCACAAGTAGACAGAACAGCAGCCCAGTCAACAAGTAGACAGACAACAGCCCAGTCAACTAACAGACAGAACACACAGCCCATCAACAAGTAGACAGACACACAGCCAGTCAACTAGCAAGACAGACACACACAGCCCAGTCAACTAGTAGACAGACACACAGCCCGGTCAACTAGTAGACAGACACACAGCCGGTCAACAAGTAGACAGACACCAGCCAGTCAACTAGTAGAACAGACACACAGCCCAGTCAACTAGTAGACAGACACACAGCCCAGTCAACTAGTAGACAGAGCAACACAGCCCAGCAATCAAGTAGACGACACACAGGTCACAGCCCCAGTCAACTAGTAGACAGACACACAGCAGCAGTCAAACTAGTAAGACAGACACACAGCCCAATCACTAGTAGACAGACACACAGCCCAGTCAACTAGTAGACAGACACACAGCCCGGTCAACTAGTAGACAGACACACAGCCCAATCAACTAGTAGACAGACACACAGCCCAGTCAACTAGTAGACAGACACACAGCACTGTCAACTCTCGGTTCTTGTGATCATAATGTCTGCTGTTCTCCCCAAACACAACATCATGAGGGAGAAGTTAAGTGAAGCGGGAAAAAAACATCTGGTAACCCACAACAGAAAGGAGACCTTGGCACGACGTATGGCCAGTACTGACTAGTCTGCCGTATATGAGGTGGAGAGCATCGATGCAAAGGCGGAAACCTTCAACTCCTGCATTCAAACTGCACTTGACGTATGCATGCCAATAAGAAATAAGATATAAACAACACTGGACAAGCCCTGGATGACTGAACTATCACGCCCTGGCCATAGAGAGGCTTTTATTCTCTGTTTTGGTTAGGTCAGGGTGTGACTAGGGTGGGCATTCTAGAGTCTTTAGTTCTATTTTTTGTATTTCTATGTTTTGGCCGGGTATGGTTCTCAATCAGGGACAGCTGTCTATCGTTGTCTCTGATTGGGAATCATACTTAGGCAGTCTTTTTTCCTCTGGTGTTTGTGGGTAATTATCTTTGTTAGTGGCACTAAAGCCCTGTTAAGCTTCACGGTCGTTTTTTTGTTGTTGTTTTGTTGGCGACATTTACTATAATAAAAGAAAATGTACGCTCACCACGCTGCACCTTGGTCTCCTTCCGACGACGGCCGTGACAGGAACACATAAATGTTGCATCCGGATGAAGGGAAACAATGAAATGGAGAAAATACAGAAACACAACAAATACTTATCAAGGAAGCAAATAAAAACTACTAGGGTAGCATCCAAATAAAAATAATAACTACTACAAAACGGGAAATCCAAGACCGAAAGAAGAATGGACCCCCAAAAGAACAGTGGTACTTCATTATTAACAAAGGATTTGAGAATACAGTTGGAGAGAGTTGAAGACGACCAGATTAATGATATTTTGAATGTCTTCTTTGCTGAGGTATGGATAAGAACCAGAGACAGAGAGGGGTCATGAGCAAGTGAGCTCACACATTGTTCAGCATGTTTTTAAAAATAGATCTATTCAGAGTTAGACAAACTTAGATATATTTGGCAGGGACATATACAGGATGCTACCCTCCACTATGTCACCAGGACATATACAGGATGCTACCCTCCACAACATAACCTTCACTATGTCACCAGGACATATACAGGATACTACCCTCCACAACACTCGTGTCCACCAGGACCATATACAGGATACTACCCTCCCACAACCCTAATGTCACCAGGACATATAGCAGGCTACTACCCTCGTACAAACCTTCACTATGCACCAGGACATCATACAGGATACTACCCTCCGAACATAACCTTGCACTAGTCACCGGAAGGAACTATATACAGGATACTACCCTCCACAACATAACTTGCACTATGTCACCAGAAACATATACAGGATACTACCCTCCACAACACTATGTCACTCAGGTACATATACAGGATACTACACCCTCCACAACACATAAACCTTCAACTTGTCACCAAGGACATCATACAGGATACTACCTCTTACCACAACATAACCTTCACCTATGTCACCAGGACATATACAGGATACTACGCCTCCACAAAACACTATGTCACCAGGAACATATACAGGGATACTACCCTCCACAACAAACATTCACTATGTCACCAGGACCTATATCAGGATGCTACCCCTCCACAACATAACATTCACTATGTACCGGACCTCTACAAGGATACTACCCTCCACAACATAACCTCACTATGTCACCCAGGCAACATATACAGGGATACTCACCCTCCAAAACATAACCTTCACTATGTACCAGGAACATATACAGATACTACCCTCTAACAACACTTTGTCACCAGGACAATATACAGGAATCACTACCCTCACACAACATACTATGTCACCAGGACATATACAGATACTACGCCTCCACAACACTAAATGTCACCAGGACATATACCAGGATACTACCCCCACAACACTATGTCACCAGGACATATACAGGATAACTACCCTCCACAACACTATGTCCAGGACATATACAGGCATACTACCCTCCACAACAATAACCTTCACTATGTCACACCAGGACATATAAGGATACTACCTCCAACCAAACATAACCTTCACTATTCACCAGGAATATACAGGATATACCCACAACCTATGTCACCAGGACATATACAGGATACACCCTCCACAACACTAGTCACCAGGACATATACAGGATACTACCCTCCGTAACAAACCTTCACTATGTCACCAGGACATATACAGGATACTACGCCTCCGACATAACCTTACACTATGTCACCAGGAACATATATCAGGATACTACCCTCCACAACATAACCTTCACTATGTCACCAGGACATCATACCAGGATACTACCTCCCACAACACTATGTCACCAGGACATATACAGGATACTACCTCCCACAACATAAACTTCACTATGTCACCAGGCACAATATACAGGATACTACCTCCACAACATAACCTCACCTATGCTCACCCAGACCTATACGGATACGACCTCCACAACACTATGTCACCAGACATATACAGGATACTACCCCCAACAACATAAATTCACTATGGTAACCAGGACATATACAGGATCTACCCTCCACAACATAACAATTCACTATGTCACCAGGAACAGTCAACAGGATATACCGCTCCCACAACATAACCTTCACTATGTCACCAGGACATATTACAAGGATACTACCTCCCAAAACATAAACCTTCACTATGTCACCAGACAATATACAGGATACTACCCTCTTACACCACTTTGTCACCAGGACATATACAGGATACTACCATCTCCACAACCATGGTCCCACCAAGGACATATACAGGATACTACCCTCCACAACACCTATGTCACCAGGACATATACAGGATACTACCCTCCACAACACTATGTCACCAGGACATATACAGGATACTACCCCCTCACACAACACTATGTCATCCAGGACATACATTACAGGATACCTACCCTCCTACAACATACCTCAACTATGTCACCGGACATATACAGGATACTGACCCTCCACAACACTATGTCACCAGGACATATACAGATACTACCCTCCACCACACTATGTCACCAGTGACAGTTACAGGATACTACCCTCCGTAACATAACCTTCACTCATGTCACCAGGACATATACAGGATACTACACCCTCCGTAACATAAACCTTCCACTAGTCACCAGGACATATACAGGAATACTACTCTCCACAACCATAAAACCCTTCCACCTATGTCCACCAGGACAATATACAGATACTACCCTCCACCAACAACTATGTCACCGGACATATCAGGATACTACCCTCCACAACATAACATTACACTAATGTCAACCCGGACATATAAGGATGCTACCCTCCACAACATAACATTCACTATGTCACCAGGACATATACAGGATACTACCTCCACTAACATAACCATCACTATGTCAACCCAAGACCATCTACAGGAACTACCTCCAAAACATTAACTGTCACTATGTCACCAGGACAGAATTACAGGACTACTTACCCTCTTACAACACTTTGTCACCAGGAACATATACAGGATACTACCCTCCACAACACTAAGTCACCAGGACATATACAGGATACTACCTCTCCACAACACTATGTCACCAGGACATATACAGGATACTACCCCTCCACAACCACTATGTCACCAAGGACATATACAGGATACTACCTCCACCAACACTATGTCCACCAGGAACATATACAGGATACTACCCTCCACAACATAACCTTCACTATGCACCAGACATATGACACGGATACTACCCCTCCACAACATAACTCTCACTATGTCACCAGGACATATAACAGGATACTACCCTCCAATCCACACATGTCACCGAGCGACATATAAACAGGGATAACTACCCTCCACAACACTATGTCACCAGGACTATACAGGATACTACCTCACACACATAACATTCACTATGTCACCAGGACATAACAGGATACTACCCTCCCACACCATAACCTTCACTATTGCACCAAGGACATATACAGGAAATACTAACCCTCCAAAACATAACCTTCACTTTGTCAACCAGGACATATAACAGATCTACCCTCTACAACACTTTGTCACCAGGAACATAACAGGATACTACCTCCACAACACTATGTCCCAGGACATATACAGGATACTACCCTCCACAAACTATGTCATCCAGGACATATACAGGATAACTACCCTCGTCACAACACATGTCACCAGACATATACAGGATCTACCCCTCCACAAACTTGATCACCAGGCACATATTACAGGATACTACCCTCCAACAACATAACCTTCACTATGTCACCAGGAACATATACAGGATACTACCCTCTCACAACCTAACCTTCACTAGTTCACCAGGGACATATACAGGATACTACCTCCACAACCTATGTCACCAGAGGACATATCAGGATACTACCCTCCACAACACTATGTCACCAGGACATATACAGGATACTACCCTCCGTAACATAAACCTTCATATGTCACCAGGAACATATACAGGATACACCCTCCGTAACATACACCTCACTATGTCACCAGGACATATACCAGGATACTAACCTCCACCAAAATAAACTCACTATGTCACCAGGGACAATACAGTGACTACCCTCCACAAACTATGTCACCCAGGACATATACAGGATACTACCCTCCGACACATAAAATTCACTATGTCACCAGGAACATTACAGGAATGCTACCCTCCACAACATAACATCACTCTGTACCAGAATATACATGGATACACCCTCCACAAACATAACCTTCCACTATGTACCAGGACAATACAGGATACTCCCTTCCAAAACATAACCTATCACTATGTCACCAGGACATATACAGGAGAACTACCCTCTACAAACACTTTGTCACCAGGACATATACAGAATACTTACCCTCCAACCACACTATGTCACACAGGACATATTTACAGGATACTACCCCTCACAACCAACTATATCACCAGGACATATACAGGATACTACCTCTCCACAACACTATGTCACCAGACATATACAGGAACTAACCCTCCCAACACTACTTACCAGGACCATTACAGGATACTAACCCTCCACAACATAACCTTCACTATGTCACCAGGACAGTAACAGGATACTACCTCCACACATAACCTTCCACTATGTCACCAGGTACAATATACAGGATCACTACCCTCCACAACACTATGTCACAGACATATACAGGAACTTACCTTCCACAGACATAACCTTCCTATGTCACCAGGCATATACAAGGAACTACCCTCCACACAACTAGTCCCAGGACATATAACCAAGGATGCTACCCTCCACAACATAACCTTCACTATGTCACCAGGACATATACAGGCATACTACCTCCACAACATAACCTTCACTAGTGTCACCAGGGGGACATATACAGAGGATAACCCTCCAAAACATAACCTTCACTATGTCACCCGGACATATATCAGGATACTACCCTCCACAACACTAGTGTCACAGGACAGTATACAGGATCTACCCTACCACAACATAACATTCACTATGCACCAGGACATATACAGGATGCTACCCTCCACAACATAACATTCCACTAATGTACCAGGACATATACAGGATACTACCTCCACAACATAACCTTCACTTATGTCACCAGAATATACAGGATACTACCCTCCAAACCATAACCTTCACTAGTGTCACCCAGGACAATACAGGATACTACCTCTTACAACACTTTGTCACCAGGACATATACAGGAATACTACCCTCCACAAACCACTATGTCACCAGGACATTATACAGGATACTACCCTCCCAACACACTATGTCACCCAGGACATATACAGGATACTACCCTCCACAAACACTATGTCACAAGACATATACAGGATACTACCCTCCACAACACTAATGCACCAGGACATATACAGGCATACTACCCTCCAACAACATAACCTTCACTATGTTCACCAGGACATATACAGGATCCTACCTCCACAACATAACCTTCACTATGTCACCAGGACATATACAGGATACTACCCTCCACATACACTATGTCACCAGGACATATACAGGATACTACCCTCCACAAACTATGGTCACCAGGACAATATCAGGATACTACCGCTCCGTAACATAACTTCACTATGTCACCAGGACATATCAGATACTACCCTCCGTAACATAAACCTTCACTATGTCCCAAGGACAATAACAGGATACCTACCCTCCACAACATAACCTGTCAACTATGTCACCAAGGACATATACAGGATACTACCCTCCACAACACTATGTTCACCACCGACATATACAGGATACTACCCTCCACAACATAACCTTCACTGAGTCACCAGGAACATATACAGGATACTAACCTCACAACATTAACCTTCACATGTCCACCAAGGACATTACAGGATACTCACCCCCACAACCACTATGTCACCAGGACATACTACAGGATACTACCCTCCACAACATAACATTCACTATGTCACCAGGACTATACAGGCTGCTACCCTCCACAAACATAACATTCACTAATGTCCCAGGAACATATACAGGATACTACCTCCACAACTAACCTTCCTATGTCACAGGACATTATACAGGATACTGACCCTCAAAACATAACCTTCACTATGTCACCAGGAATATACACGGATACTTACCTCTACAACACTTTGTCACAGGACATATACAGGATACTACCCTCCACAACTATGTCACCAGGACATATACGGATACTACCTCCACAACACTATGTCACCAGGACATATTACAGGAATACACCCTCCACAACAACTATGTCACCAGGAACATCAGCAGGAATACTACCCTCCACAAAACACTATTGTCACCAGGACAGAACAGGTCTACCCGCCACAACATAACTTCACTATGTCACCATAGATATACAGATTACTACCCTCCACAACATATGTCAACCAGGACTATACAAGATACTACCCTCCCAACACTATGTCAACCAGGCAATATACAGGATACTACTCCGTAAACATAACTTCACTATTCACCAGGATATAACAGGATACTACCCTCCGTAAACATAACCTTCACTATGGTCACCTGGAACATATACAGGATACTACCTCCACAACAATACCTTCACTATGTCACCAGACATATACAGGATATACCCTCCACAACACTATTTCACCAGGACCTATACAGGATACTTACCTCCACAACATAACATTCACTATGTCCCGAGGACATAACAGGATGCTACCCTCCACAAACATAACATTCACTATGTCACCAGAGATATACAGGATATACCTCCACACACACTAACCTTCACTATGTCACCAGGACATATACAGGATCACCCTCCAAAACATAACCTTCACTATGTCACCAAGGCATTCAGGTACTACCTCTATTGCGAATACATACTACCTCCTCCACAACACTTATGTCACCAGGACATATACAGGTACTACCTCCACACACTATGTCACCAGGACATATATAACAGGATACTACCTCCACAACAACAATGTCACCAGGACATATACAGGATTACTAACCCTCCACAACACTATGTCACCAGGAACATATACAGGATACTACCCTCCACAACCAACCTCATTTCACCATGGACACTATACAGGATACTACCCCCAACATAACCTTCACTATGTCACCAGGACATTATACGATACTACCACATCAGGTAAGGATATCAGGTACACCCTCCACAACACTAGTGTCACCCCAGGACATATAACAGGATACTACCCTCCACAATCACTATGTCACCAGACATATACAGGATACTACCCTCCACAACAATAACATTCACTATGTCACAGACATATACAGGATACCTACCTCACAAACATAACCTTTCACTATGTCACCAGGACATATACAGGAATACTACCCTCCAAAACATAAACTTCCACTATGTCAAGGACATATACAGGATACTACCTCTAACATTTGCCCAAGGATAGCAGGACTACCTCGACCAACTATGTCACCAGGACAATACAGGATACTACCTCCACAACACTATGTCACCAGGACATTATACAGGATACTACTCCTCCACAACACTATGGTCACCAGGACATATACAGGATACTACCCTCCACCAACACTATGTCACCAGGACATATACAGGATACTTACCCTCCACAACACTAACAGCTATTCAGTACTACTCCCACAAACTTACATGTCACCAGACATATACAGATACTACCCTCCACAACATAACCTTCACTATGTCACCGGGAACATATACAGGATACTACCCTCACAACACCTATGTCACCAGGGACATTAATACAGGATATAACCCTCCACAACACTATGTTCACCGGACATATACAGGATACTACCCTCCGTAACATAAACCTTCACTATGTCACCAGGACATATATACAAGGATACTACCTCCGTAACATAACCTTACTATGTCACCAAGGACATATACAGGATACTACCCTCCACAAAATAACCTTTCACTATAGTCACCAGGACATATACAGGGATTACTACCCTCCCACCAACACTATGGTCACCAGGACATATACAGGATACTACCCTCCACAACATAACATTCACTATGTCACCAGGAGCCATATACAGGATGCTACCTCCACACACAATACATTCACTATGTCACCAGGACATATACAGGTGACGTAACCCTCCACAACATAACCTTCACTATGTCACCAGGACATATACAGGATACTACCCCAAAACATAACCCTTCACTATGTCACCAGGACATATAACAGGGATCACCTCTACAACCTTCAAAATATACAGGATATACTCCACTAATTGTCACCAGGGGACATATACAGGTACTACCCTCGCACAACCACTAATGTCACCAGGACATATACAGATACCTAACCCTCCACAACACTATCACCAGGACATATACAGATACTACCCCTCCACAACACTATGTCAACCATGAACCATATACAGGATCCTACCACTCACAACAAACCACTATGGTCACCAGGACATATACAGGATACTACCCTCCACCAAATACCTTCACTATGTACCAGGACATATACAGGATACTCCCTCCCACAATAACTCACTATGTCCCAAGGCATATAAGGCTACTACCCCAACAACAGACGACTACGTACCCCTCCACAACATATAACCTTCACTATGTCCATCCAGGCATATACAGGATACTACCTCCACAACACTAATGTCACCAGGACATATACAAGGATGCTAACCCTCCACAACATAACCTTCACTATGTCACCAGGACATATACAGGATACTACCTCCACAACATAAACCTCACTATGTCACCAGGACATATACAGGATACTACCCTCCACAACATAACCTTCACTATGTCACCCAGGACATATACAGGATACTACCTCCCCAACAACTATGTCACCAGGACATATACAGGATACCTACCTCCCAACAACATAACATTCACTAGTCACCAGGACATATTAACAGGATGCTATCCCCCAACAACTACCATATCACTATGTCACCAGGACAATATACAGGATACTACCCTCCACAACATACCTTCCACTATGTCACCAGGACATATACAGGATATCACCCTCCCAAACATAACTTCACTATGGTCACCAGGACATATACAGGATACTACCCTCTACAAACACTCTTGTCACCAGGACATAATACAGATTACTTACCCTCCCAAACACTAGTCACCAGGACCATATACAGGATAACTACCCCTCCACAACACTATGTCCACCAAGGACACTATACAGGAAACTACCCTCCACACACTATGTCACCAGGACATATACAGGATACTACCCTCCACAACACTATGTCCACCAGGACATATACAAAGGAGTATACCCTCCACAAACCATAACCTTCACTATGTTCACCAGGACCATATACAGGATACTACCCTCCACAACTAACCTTCACTATGTCACCAGAACATATACGGAGTAGAGTACCCTCCACAACACTATGTCACCAGGACATTACAGGATACTACCCTCCACAACATAACATTCACTATGTCACAGGACTATACAGGATACTACCCTTCCACAACATAACCTTCACTATGTCACCAGGGCATATACAGGATACTACCCTCCACAACATAACCTTCACTCAAAATCAAAACTCCAAACCTACAACCTGATTTTGGATGGAATTACTCTGAATGCTTCCTACTCTCAAGGATTATTATTCCACACCTCTCGCCACCTTCCCCCTGCCCATGCCTACAAGGTAGGTTGAGCTGTGCAGCCTGATAAAGCAAGCTCTGACCAGACTCAGATCACGTAAAGCGTGTGGTCGTGATGGCATTCCAGCCTGGCTACTAAAAGAGCAGAAGATCTAGCCCCTGTCATCACACACATAGTTAACACCACCTACTGGCTGGGGACTGTTCCTGCTGCCTGGAAGACTGACAATGTGTGTCCCCATACCTAAAGTGTCAAGCCCATGTACAACGAGTGACTGGAGGCCCGTCTCTCTAACTTTCATACCTTGGAAAAATCCAGGAGAGCTTCATCATGAGAAAACTCAAGCCAATAGTTTTATCTGAGTGCACAAATCAGTATGCCTCCCTACCAATATCCAGCAGTACTATCGCCCTTTGTGAAAGCCACACACTCCTGGCTGACATCTACAGACCTCAGAAAATCAACAATGATTAGGTTGTTACTTGCTGATATGTCCAAAGTCTTTGATCGAGTAGATGATGCAATGCTCCTGCAACATCTGTCTGACATTGAACTGTTTCCCAGGTTGGTAACCTGGCTCCACAGCTACACCGCCGGAAGAAGGCAGAGGTTGATGGTGAATAGCACATTTAGCCCCTGGTCAGAGCTGACCTCTGGTGTGCAACAAGAGGATGTAGAGTTGTCCCGAGCCAAATCACTAACCAGCATCCAAAAACACACTTCCAATATTACACTTCAAAAAAGACACTTACAATATTATATTTCAAAAAATTATATACACTGCCCATAGGACCTCTTGAGAAACAAACTGTCCCTGTATCACCGCCATAGGAACTTCTTGAGATACAAACTGTCCTGTATCAACCGCCCATAGGAACCTCCTGAGACCAACTGTCCTGTATCACCGCCCATCAGGAACCTCCTGAGAAACCAACTGTCCTGTATCACCGGCCCATAGGAACCTCCTGAGAAACAACTGTCCTGTATCACCAGCCCACTAGGAACCTCCTGAGAAACCAACTGTCCTGTATCACTGCCCATAGGAACCTCCTGAGAAACAAACTGTCCTGTATCATGCCATAGAACCTCCTGAGAACAAACTGTCCTGTATCACCGCCCATAGGAACCTCCTGAGAAACCAACTGTCCTGTATCACGCCCATAGGAACCTCCTGAGAAACAAACTGTCCTGTAATCACCGCCCATAGGAACCTTCCTGAGAAACCAACTGTCCTGTATCACCTGCCCATAGGAACCTCCTGAAAACAAATTGTCCTGTATCACCGCCATAGGAACCTCCTGAGAAACCAACTGTCTGTATCACCGCCCATTAGGAACTCCTGAGAAACCAACTGTCCTGTATCACCGCCCATAGGAACCTCCTGAGAAAAAACTGTCCTTATCACCGCCCATAGGACCTCCTTGAGAAACCAACTCTCCTGTATTCACCGCCATAGGAACCTCCTGAGAAACCAAATTGTCCTGTATCACCGCCCATAGGAACCTCCTGAGAAACAAACTGTCCTGTATCACCTGCCCATAGAACCTCCTGAGAAACCAACTGTCCTGTATCACCGCCCATAGGAACCTCCTGAGAAACCAACTGTCCTGATCACCGCCCATAGGAACCTCCTGAGAAAACCAACTGTCCTGTATTCACCGCCCATAGGAACCTCCTGAGAAAACCAACTGTCCTGTATCACCGCCATAGGAACTCCTGAGAAACCAACTGTCCTGTATCACCGCCCATAGGAACCTCCTGAAACCAACGTCCTGTATCACCGCCATAGAACCTCCTGAGAACCAACTGTCCCCATTCTGTCAGACTGTACAATAACTCCAGCCTTAAATGGTTTTCCAATTTCCATCAATTACATGCCATGTTTGAATTATTGTGTGTTCTATTATGACATGTGTTATGGGTTCTGGTTTACATGTTTCCAATTCTGCATTCTCTTCAGTTTTTTTAATTTGTGAGCAAGAATAAATCAACTCAATCTCAAACTGACTGAGATGTACATTAACTGATGTTTACCATTAAACTTGAGATGTTACCTTAATGGTACCAACTGAGATGTTACCATAACTGGTACCATTAACTGAGATGTTACCATTAATGGTCCATTAACTGAGATGTACCATTAACTGATGTTACCATTAACTGAGATGTTACCATTAACTGGTCCATTACTGATTGATTTCCAAACTGTGATGTTAAAACTGGTACCATTAACTGAGATGTTACCATTAACTGAGGATGTTACCATTAACTGAGATGTTACCATTAACTGAGATGTTACATTAACTGTGATGTTACCACTTAACTGAGATGTTACCATTACTGGTACCATTAACTGAGATAGTTACCATTAACTGTGATGTTACCATTAACTGGTACATTAACTGAGATGTTACCATTAACTGAAATGTTACCATATTAACTGTGATGTTACCATTAACCTGAGGATGTTACATTACTGGTACCATTAACTGAGATGTTACCATAACTGTGAGTTACCATTAACTGGTACCATTAACTGAGATGTTACCATTAACTGAGATTCCATAACGGTTACCATTAACTGAGATGTTAACCATTAACTGTGATGTTACCATTAACTGAGATGTATACCATTATGGTACCAATTAACTGAGATGTTACCATTAACTGTGATACGTTACCATTAACTAGATGTTACCATTAACTGAGATGTTACATTAACTGAGATGTTACCATTAACTGTGATGTTACCATTTAACTGAGATGTTACCATTAACTGGTGATTTACCATTAACTGAGATGTTACACATAACTGGTACCATTAACTGGAGTTACCATTAAATGAGATGTTACCATTAACTGGATGTTACCATTAACTGAGTGTTACATTAACTGTGAATGTTACCATTAACTGAGATGTTACCATTAACTGTGTGTTACCATTAACTGAGATGTTACCATTAATGGTACCATTAACTGAGATGTACCATTAACTAGATGTTACCATTAACTGTGATGTTACCATTAACTGAGATGTTACCATTAACTGTAGATGTTACCATTAACTGAGATGTTACCAATTAACTGTGATGTTACCATTAACTGAGATGTCATTACACAGTTAACTGTGGTTACCATTAACTGAGATGTTACATTAACTGAGATGTACCATTAACTGTGATTGTTACCATTAACTGAGAGTTACCATTTAACTGTGATGTTACATAACTGAGATGTTACCATTAACTGTGATATGTTTACCATTAACTGAGATGTTTACCATTAACTGTAGCATTAACTGAGATGTTACATTAACTGGATGATTTACCATTAACTGAGATTGTTACCATTAACTGTGATGTTACCATTAACTGAGATGTTACCATATAACGTTGATAGTTTTACCATTAACTCTGAGATGTTACCATTAACTGATGTCCCATTAACTGTGATGTTCCACCATTTAATAATGTACCAATTAACTGATGATTGTTACCATTAACTGAGAGGTTACCATTAACTGTGATGTTACCATTAACTGAGATGTTACCATTAACTGTGTACCCATGTAACAATTGAGATGATGTACCATTAACTGAGATGTTACCATTAACTGAGATGTTACCATTAACTGTGTATGTTACCATTAACTGGATGGTCCATAATGTGTGTTACCATTAACTGAGTTTACCATTTAATGGTACCATTAACTGAGATGTACCATTAACTGTAGATGTTACCAGTTAACTGAGATGTTACATGTACTGTTACCATTAATGGATTCCATTAACTGAGATTACCATGTAACTTGATGTTACCATTAACTGAGATGTTACCATTAACTGGTACCATTAACTGAGATGTTACCATTAACTAGAGCTGGACATTAAGTGAGTGTCCATTAACTGAAGTTACCATTAAGTGAGATTGACCATTGAATACCTTAGATGTTACCATTAACTGAGATGTTACCATTAACTGAGGATGTACCATTAACTGAATGACTATGTTACCGATTAACTGAGATGTTACCATTAACTGACATGTTACCATTAAGAGTATGATATGTTTACCATTAAGTGAGATGTGACCATTAAAGTGAGCTGTTGCCGTTAACTGAGATGTACCATTAACTGACATGTTTACCATTAAGTGAAGATGTGACCATTAAGTGATTATGCCCCATTAAAGTGAGATGTTTACCACTTAAGTGATATGTTACCATTAAAGAGAGATGTGACCATTAAAGTGATCCTGTTACCATTAAGTGAGATGGTACCATTAAGTGAGATGTTACCATTAAAGTGAGATGTTACCATTAACTGAGCTGTTAACCATTAAAGTGATTCTGTTACCATTAAGTGAGATGTATGTACCATTAAGTGAGATTTTACCATTAAAGTGAGATGTTACCATTAACTTGAGCTGTTACCATTAAAGTGATCTAGTACATTAAGTGAGATGGTACGATTAAAGTGAGATGTTACCCATTAAAGTGAGATGTTACCAATAACTGAGATGTTACCATTAAAGTGAGATTCTACCATTAAGTGATATTAACTGATTTACTTTATATCTAGCCTGATCAGTTTGGGGTATAAAACTGATTTCCTTTTATAAGCTAGCCTGATCAGTTGGGAGGATAAACTGATTCACTTTATAGCTAGCCTGATCAGTTTGGGGTATATAGACCATCTCTGGCTGCCTTAGTGAGTTTGGGTATATAGACCATCTCTGGCTGCCTTAGTGAGTTTGGGGTGTATAGACCATCTCTGCTGCCTTATTGAGTTTGGGGTGTTATGGACCAGTCTCTGGCTGCCTTAGTGAGTTTGGGGTGTATAGACCATCTCTGGCTGCCTTAGTGAGCTACCGTGGGCCTAATCATAATGAGAGGAGGTTGTTCAACACGCCGTGAAATGACTTTATAGCCTTTTTCACATTAAACTAACTGCTACGATGCATTTCTAATAAAGCCACAGCGCTCCACCAAAACGCACGGAGGCTCCAGTCATGGGTGGTGAGTGTGTGTGTGTGTGTGTGTGTGGTGTGTGTGTGTGTGTGTGTGTGTGTGTGTGTGTGTGTGTGTGTTGTGTGTGTGTGGTTGTGTTGTGTGTGTGTGTGTGTGTGAGGGAATGAGAAAGAGCGGAGGTAAATAATAGTGGCATGGAAAGCAATGGAACATGTCAGATTTGCAGCGTGACACACACACACCACACACACACACACACCACACACACAACACACACACACACCACACACACACCACACCACACACACACACACACAACACACACAACACACACACACACACACACAGGTTTATATTAATAACGAGTACCTTTTCAACAACCTGAAAAAGTATTTAGGGTCCGTAATAAACCGTTTTTTAAGGCATTTATATAATGTATGTTCACCATTTGTGAACCATTACTCCCACATTTATATACCATTTACTAATCATTAGTGAATTATTTTTGCACCCCTTAATCTAACGTGAGCGCTCTTTATGTAACAAATACTTTATAACAATGGAGTGACGATGTAATTTGTCACACCAAGATGGGTATGTCGTTGGTAGACATTCCAGCAATACCTGGTGTTTTGGCCAGGTCGCAGCTGCAGTTGTAAATGAGAACTTGTTCTCAACTCGCTACCTGGTTAAATAAAGGTGAAATAAAATAATTAATATATATATATTATATTATATATATATATATAAAATATATACATTGAAGTTGGAAGTTTTACTACACCTTAGCCAGATACATTTAAACTCAGTTTTTCACAAAATAATGACTTTTAATCCTAGTAAAAATTCCCGGTATTAGGTCAGTTAGGATCACCACTTTATTTTAAGATGTGAAATGTCAGAATAATAGTAGAGAGGAATTATTTATCAGATGTTTACATGCACTCAATTAGTATTTGTTAGCATTGCCTCTAAATTGTTTAACTTGGGTCAAACGTTTCGGGTAGCCTTCCACAAGCTTCCACAAAAAAGTTTGGGGAATTTTGTGCCCATTCCTTCTGACAGAGCTGGTGTAACTGAGTCAGGTTTGTAGGCCTCCTTGCTCGCACACGCTTTTTCAGTTCTGCCCACACATTTTTCTATGGGATTGAGGTCAGGGCTTTGTGATGGCCACTCCACTACCTTGACTGTGTTGTCCTTAAGCTATTTTGCCATAACTTTGGAAGTATGCTTGGGTCATGTCCATTTGAAAGACCCATTGTGACCAAGCTTTAACTTCCTGACTGATGTCTTGTGATTGTCGCTTCAATATATCCACATAAGTTTCCTACCTCATGATGCCATCTATTTTGTGAAGTGCACCAGACCCTCCTGCCAAAGCACCCCCACAACATGATGCTGCCACCCCCGTGCTTCACGGTTGGGATGGTTTTCTTTGACTTGCAAACCTCCCCTTTTTTCTCCAAACATAACGATGGTTATTATGACCAAACAGTTCTATTTTTGTTTCATCAGATCAGAGGACATTTCTCCAAAAAAGTATGATCTTTGTCCCATGTGCAGCTGCAAACTAGTCTGGCATTTTACGGCGGTTTTGGAGCAGTGACTTCTTCCTTGCTGAGTGACCTTTCAGTATGTCGATATAGGACTCGTTTTACGTGGATATAGATACTTTTGTACCTGATTCCTCCAGCATCTTCCAAAGGTCCTTTGCTGTTTGTTCTGGGATTGATTTGCACTTTTTGCACACCAATGTACATTCATCTCTAGGAGACAGAACGCGCTCCTTCCTGAGCAGTATGACGGCTGCGTGTCCCATGGAGTTTTAACATTGCATGTTATTGTTTGTACAGACGAACGTGGTACCTTCAGTCTTTTGGAAATTGCTCCCAAAGATGAACCAGACTTGTGGAGGTTACAATTGAATGTAGATGTGGAGGTCTGGCTGATTTTTTATAATTTTCCCATGATGTCAAGCAAAGAGGCGCTGTGTTTGAAGGTAGGCCTTGAAATACATCCACAGGTATACCTCCAATTGAATCAAAGTATGTCAATTAGCCTATCAGAAGCTTCTAAAGCCATGACATCATTTTCTGGAATTTTCCAAGCTGTTTAAAGGCACAGTCAACTTAGTGTATGTAAACTTCTGACCCACTGGAAATGTCATACAGTGAATTTTAGGTGAAACAATCTGTCTGTAAACAATTGTTGGAAAAATGACTTGTGTCATGCATGAAGTAGATGTCCTAACCGACTTGCAAAAACTATAGTTTGTTAACCAGAAAATTGTGGAGTGGTTGAAAAACGAGTTGTTTTTTGTTGTTGTTATTTTATCCCCCAATTTCATGGTTAGTTCGTCGCTGCAATTGGTAGTTACAGTCTTGTCTCATCGCTGCAACTCCGGTACAGACTCGGGAGAGATGAAGGTCAAGAGCCATGCGTCCTCCGAAACACAACCCAACCTAGCCGCACTGCTTCTTGACACAACACACATCCAACCCGGAAGCCAGCCGCACCAATGTGTCAAAGGAAACACCGTACACCAGGCGACCTGGTCAGCGTGCACTGCGCCCGGCCCACCACAGGAGTCGCTAGTGCACAATGAGACAAGGATATCCCTGCCAGTCAAACCCTCCCTAACTCGGACAGCACTGGGCCAATTGTGCATCGCCCCATGGACCTCCCGGTCACAGCCAGCTGCGACAGAGCCTGGCCTCAATCCCAGAATCTCTGGTGGAACAGCAGAGTTAGGGTTAGGGTCAGCACTGCAATGCCTTAGACCTCTGCGCCACCCACCCTGAAAAATGAGTCTTAATGACTCGAACCAAAGTGTATGTAAACTTCCGACTTCAACTGTATGCATGGTGGTGTCAGTGGGAATAGTGTGGTATGGTGGTAATAGTGTGGTATTGATATGTATGGTGGTAATAGTGTGGTATTGATATGTATGGTGGTAATAGTATACATATCTCCCTGGCATATTACATCATTTATTCAGAATACATTTGTCACGTTCCTGACCTGTTTTCCCTTGTTTTGTATTTATTTAGTATGGTCAGGGCGTGAGTTGGGTGGGTTGTCGATGTGTGATTTTCTATGTTGGGATTTTGTGTTCGGCCTGGTATGATTCTCAATCAGAGGCAGCTGTCAATCATTGTAACAACATTTTTTGGATTCACCTTGTTCTGCTGTGCTCACTTGAACTGGAAGGTAGTCTTCTTGTGTGCATATTGCGGGCACGTTTTGTCATCAAATTTTGTCATCAAAGTCTGGCATTCTCTGGATTTATGGTGCTTTCAAAACAACTGGGAACTCRGAAAAAACGATGTAAAATCATGACCGGTTCGGAGCTCTAGAAAGGGTCCAAGTTCCCGACTTGTAATTCCGAGTTGGATGACCGCTCAAAACGTATTTTTTCCCAGTTCCCGAGTTTGCAGTTGTTTTGAACGCAGCAGAAGTCATGCTGCATTGACAGCACGGCCAATGTATTCAACCTTTTCTGACCCATAGTTTTGCATGTGAATGTTAAAAAGTGTTTATTTTCCAAGCTTAAAAAGATTGGAAAAGAAACCCTTTAACTCAGACTTGGACCACACACCCATTTCACTGAAGAGCAGGATAGTGGTGATTGCTTTGCAATGCCTGCAGTTAGCCACTTATTAATTCCAAACCACTCACTGTGGGCAATGATCTTGAGCCTTATTGGATGGGCACATCTAATGTAAATCTATGGCTGCACCCAAGGGGCTTAACTTCCCGTTGATTTTGCGGTGCCATAGTGTCCCCTTGAGATACAGAACACTGAGCCAATCACAGTGCAACTAGATAACATTACTAATGCCAAGAGTGTGCAAAGCTGTCATCAAAGCAAAGGATGGCTACTCTTAAAGAATTTCAAATATAACATTTATTTATAACACTTTTTTTTGGTTACTACATGATTCAATATGTGGTATTTTATCGTTTTGATGTCTTCACTATTATTCTACAATGTAGAAAAGAAAGGAAAAACATTGAATGAGTAGGTGTGTGTAAAGGCAGTCATTGTTGTTCTCCTCCTCAGACGAGGAGGAGCATGGATCGGACCAAGATGCGGATTGGTGATTAATCATACTTTTAATGAAAACAGCAAACAAGACACTACAAAACTACAAAACAACAAACGTGACTAACCTTCAACCGTCCTGTGTGGCCCAAACACTGACACAGGAACAAACACCCACAAAACACAGGTGAAACCCAGGCTGCCTAAGTATGACTCTCAATCAGGGACAACGATTGACAGCTGTCTCTGATTGAGAATCATACCAGGCCGAACACAAACTCCCAACATAGAAATACAAACATAGACAAACCCACCCAACTCACGCCCTGACCAACTAAAATGAATACAAAACAAAGGAAAACAGGTCAGGAACGTGACAGTGTGTCCAAAGTTTTGACTTTGGAATTTTTTATACATGAATTTATCCCCTTATTTTGGGCACTAAACTATCAATATTTTTATTTCCATAAATTTGTTTAACTGAAACTGTTTTACTGTTTAACTGAAAACTTTCAGAAGAGTCTTGGGTCTTCCCAAGCAAAACGTGTTCATGAGAGTCTCATCTTTCAATAGAGTGGTCATTTGCTCCCGAGTGGTGCAGCGGTAGGCACTGCATCAGTGCTAGAGGCGTCACTACAGACTCTGGTTCGAATCCAGGCTGTATCACAACCRGCCGTGATTGGTAGTCCCAACTTTGCCTACTGTTCTGACTTGGTGGTGCACATGTAGCCTATAGCCTGGTTTAGAGAAATGTAATCATCGAATATTATAAGAGCTTTCATTGTCTGCTTATATTCCCCCTTTATTTTTTCCTATGGTTCTGACTCAGTGTACAGGGAGAATACTGTAAGATCGACCCATGTTCTGAATTCTGTTGCTGTACATTTCAAAAGTGCTGAACAAATAATTAGACTGACTACGTCCGTCGTCGCTCGCTCATTAACGTCTTAATCGAAATTACGGATTGCCTCTTGTCCGCTTGTTGTCCCCTTATGCCATAGTTTGTACATCTCAATTGTCAGTAGAAACCACATTTGTTTAACTTGACGCTAGGGTCAAATTATTTAGATTTTTAAAAATAACGTTCCAAAGGTAAACAGACTATTTCTCAGGTCCAGATCGTAGAATATAATGCATATAATTTAATGCATATAATTTACAGATTAGGATAGAAAACACTCCAAAGTTTCCAAAACTGTCAAAATATTGTCTGTGAGTATAACAACTGATTCTGCAGGCGAAAACCTGAGGAAATCTAACCCGGAAGTCTTTTTATTTATTTTTTATTCTGTGTTTCCTGGCCCGTCTTTCTTCCATTTAAAGGGGTATCAACCAGATTCCTTTTCAAATGGCTTCCTCAGGCTGTGACCAGGCTTTAGATATAGTTTCACGCTTTTATTTTGAAAATTGAGCGAGATTTTTCAAAACTAGTCAGGTTTCCTATGATTTGTTCCTGCGCGCGAGAGGGGTAGCTCTCTTTTATTGAATAGGTTACGGTCCGGTTGAAATATTATCGATTATGTTTGTTAAAAACAACCCGAGGATTGATTATAAAAAACATTTGACATGTTTCTACAAACATTACGGATACTTTTTGGAATTTTCGTCGAACGGAACGAGGCTTGGTTTTCTGAACATAACGCGCAACCCAAATGGCGTTTTTTTGTTATAAAAGTAATATTTATCGAACAAAAATAACATTTGTTGTGTAACTGGGAGTCTCGTGAGTGCAAACATCYGAAGATTATCAAAGGTAAGCGATTAATTTTATTGCTTTTCWGACTTTCGTGACCATGCTAATTTGGGGCTAGCTGTTGTAGCATTGATTGATACACTCACAAAAGCTTGGATTGCTTTGCTGCAAAGCATATTTTCAAAATCTGACACGATAGGTGGATTAACAACAAGCTAAGCTGTGTTTTGGTATATTTCCCTTGTGATTGCATGATTATAAATATTTTTTGTAATATTTTTGAATCTGATACGTTTGGGAATTTTCTTCTGCCTTTCAGGACCGGAACGAGGCTGTAGTTTTCTGAACATAAATCACAACCCAAATGGCGTGGTATTGTGTGGTAAAATATTCTAAATATTTTTAGTAATATTTTGCGCCCTGCAATTCAGCGGTTGTTTAGGAAAATGATCCCGCTAAAGGGATCCGTAGCGCAGAGAAGTTAAGCAAGTCAGCCATATCAGCTATGTTTTTTTAAAAGGCAGTAAATGAGGCTGAATGAACTGTTTCGCTGCGAGACAAGGCTCTACTGATAGCCAGGTTGTAGCGGTGGTAAGGATTAACTCAATGGTGCTGAAAAGAAAGCTCTGCTGTTGGGACAGCTTTATGTAGCCCCTAAACATTTGTGGGCATCGTTTGTCACTGTTATAGTGCAATTAATATATTGTTTAGTGTTGTGTAGTGGCTTTGCTGGCACACATCTAAAAACWTTTTTTTTGAGTTTGCCCCATCAAGATTGACATGCTAAAATCACTTTGAAACAAACGTCCTTGAGATATTTTTGTGGCTGACTAATAATAATACATCTATTATTTAATTTGTTTCTATTGGCTAATAGCAGTGATGCCAAATGCAATGTTTCATCCAATAATAATATATTATTTTGATACCTTAACACTAGACCAATAGCATAGGCATCAGATGCATATCAACATGCAAAGTGTGCAAACATGCATGATAAATAAAGGCCTGATAAATAAAGGCCTGGTAAATAAAGGCCTGATAAATAGTGCATATAGTATTGTGAAGGATTAATTGCATGATGAAATAGTCATGAAATACTGTATATCAATTACAAAAATAACAACAATAGTTATATGTTTAGATAGAGTCAAGGATATGTTTTGTATAATACTACAAAGTCCTAGAAAATACGTAAGCCTATAGCCTATTTTTGTTTGCCTTACAATAAAAACATTACAGTGTAATCAATTTGATCAAGTTTATTTGTAGATTTGATTATTAATATAGTTATACTAATTAATAAAGCCCAGTTACAGCTTATATTCACAAAGTAGAAACGAAAAGTCAGGCAAAATTATTAGCTGTTTCCTAAACAAAAGCACCGGTACATAAACATTTGTAAAGAATTAATTGATTAATTAAATATTTGTGGAAATATATTAATGACAATATATAAAAACATTAATTTGTTGATTGTATCAGACAAATTATTGTGCCCTTATACCTGTGCATTTTACACATGAATCAATCGCATCTTCCCACAGTCAGCAGTAACCCCCGAACATGTGTCTAACTGAAATGGAATACTGTGTCCCTGAACAAGGGGGGGGGGTCAAAATCAAAAGTAACAGTCAGTATCTGGTGTGGCCACCACCTGCATTAAATACTGCAGTGCATCTCCTCCTCATGGACTGCACCAGATTTGCCAGTTCTTGCTGTGCGATGTAACCCACTCTTCCACCAAGGCACCTGCAAGTTCCCAGACATTTCTGGGGGAATGGCCCTAGCCCTCACCCTCCGATCCAACAGGTCCCAGACATGCTCAATGGGATTGAGATCCGTGCTCTTTGCTGGCCATGGCAGAACACTGACATTCCTGTGTTGCAGGAAATCACGCACAGAACGAGCAGTATGGCTGGTGGCATTGTCATGCTGGAGGGTCATGTCATGATGAGCCTGCAGGAAGGCACCACATGAGGGGGGAGGATGTCTTCCCTGTAACGCACAGCGTTGAGATTGCCAGCAATGACAACAAGCTCAGTCCAATGGTGCTGTGACACACCGCCCCAGACCATGACGGACCCTCCACCTCTAAATCATCCTGCTCCAGAGTACAGGCCTCGGTGTAACGCTTATTCCTTTAACGATAACGCAAATCCGACCATCACCCTGGTGAGACAAAACCGCAACTGCCATAGGCGACATTGTTGTCGGTGTTGTCTGGTGAGGACCTCCCTTACAACAGGCCTACAAGCCCTCAGTCTCTCCTCTCTCAGCCTATTGTGGACAGTCTCTGCACTGATGGAGGGATTGTGCGTTCCTGGTGTAACTCGGGCAGTTGTTGTTGCCATCCTGTACCTGTCCCGTGTTGATAAAACATGTTTACTGGAGAACTGAGACGAAGTAGAGACTCTGGACAGGGTGGATGAGGTTTAATTAAATGCAATTTATTCAGAGGTAAAGATATCTGAAATAGCGTGCACGGACCCTTTTCATCAAGCTCAATGGAACTATCCGAAAGAAGCCCAGATAACAGAGTGCATATACATTTTATACAGTACAGAAAGTAGGTTGAGTCTGGAAGTTCTGGTCCTCTGGTTGGTTCTGATGAGTTGGCGAGGTCTCCTTCAGGCCAGTATCACTGTCCCATTGGCTCTGAGTAGAGTTCTTTGTCTTCAGAAATGTTCAGCTAAAACAGGAGATTAGGTGTGTGCATGATGTTCCTATTTTGACATTTCTGTGTGTCTCTGTAAAATGTTCAGACTGAAGAGGAGTTTTGTGTGTGCGAAGATGTTCCTGTCTTATCTGTGTTTATGAAAGGTTTACGTCAGCCCTCTGTCCTTGGGTATGTGTGTGTCTCAGTTTCTCGTGATATGCAGTACCAGGCACCACTTTTCCTATCAGTCTTTATGAAAAGGCCTGTGTCAGCCATCTGTCTATGGGTGTGTGTGGGTCTCCGTATCTGCTATGAGTTTGTGAGAACCCTGTTGGAAAGAAGTTAGTTATACAATGTATTAGCAATATGCTTGTGTTATAATAAATGATATTTATTACAAATCCCCTCTTCACGTCTCATAAGAGACGTGACAAACGCTAGGACAAAAAGCTACGTGGCAAAAAATAGCAGTAAACTTTATCAGAAGATAAGTTTTGATTTCCCCCTCTTCACGTCTCCAAAGAGACGTGACATAACTTAGGTAAAAGTAAGAAAAGCAAAAGTAAACAACCAGGGAAACTTTCTCCAAGAGAGAAAGTTTTATTCCCCTCTTCACGTGCTCACAAGAAGCGTGACATAACCTTAAGCGAATCCAGGCACAAGAAGGGAAACTTTTTCCAGAAGAAAAAGTTTCATATTCCCCTCTCTTCACGTCTCCTAAGAGACGTGACATAAAACTAGGTAAAAGTAAGAAAAGCAAAAGTAAACAACCAGGGAAACTTTCTCAGAGAGAAAGTTTTATTCCCCCTCTTCACGTCTCACAAGAGACGTGACATAACCTTAAGCGAATCCAGGCACAAGAAGGGAAACTTTTTCCAGAAGAAAGAGTTTCATATTCCCTCTCTTCACGTCTCCTAAGAGACGTGACATAAACTAGGTAAAAGTAAGAAAAGCAAAAGTAAACAACCAGGGAAACTTTCTCAGAGAGAAAGTTTTATTCCCCCTCTTCACGTCTCACAAGAGACGTGACATAACCTAAGCGAATCAGGCACAAGAAGGGAAACTTTTTCCAGAAGAAAAAGTTTCATATTCCCTCTCTTCACGTCTCCTAAGAGACGTGACATAAACTAGGTAAAAGTAAGAAACAAGCAAAAGTAAACAACCAGGGAACTTTCTCAGAGAGAAAGTTTTATTCCCCTCTTCACGTCTCACCAAAGACGTGACATAACTTAAGCGAATCCAGGCCAAGAAGGGAACTTTTTCCAGAAGAAAAGTTTCATATTCCTCTCTTCACGTCTCCTAAGAGACGTGACATAAACTAGGTAAAAGTAAGAAAAGCAAAAGTAAACAACCCAGGAAACTTTCTCAGAGAGAAGTTTTATTCCCCTCTTCACGTCTCACAAGAGACGTGACATAACTTAAGCGAACCAGGCACAAAAGGGAAACTTTTTCCAGAAGAAAAAGTTTCATATTCCTCTCTTCACGTCTCTAAGAGACGTGACATAACCTAGGAATAAGTAGAAAAGCAAAAGTAAACAACCAGGGAACTTTCTCAGAGAGAAAGTTTTATTCCCCCTCTTCACGTCTCACAAGAGACGTGACATAACCTTAGCGAATCCAGGCACAAGAAGGGAAACTTTTTCCAGAAGAAAAAGTTTCATATTCCCTCTCTTCACGTCTCCTAAGAGACGTGACATAAACTAGGTAAAAGTAAGAAAAGCAAAAGTAAACAACCAGGGAACTTTCTCAGAGAGAAAGTTATTCCCCCTCTTCACGTCTCACAAGGACGTGACATAACCTTAAGCGAATCCAGGCACAAGAAGGGAAACTTTTTCCAGAAGAAAAAGTTTCATATTCCCTCTCTTCACGTCTCCTAAGGACGTGACATAAACTAGGAAAAAGTAAGAAAAGCAAAAGTAACAACCAGGGAAACTTTCTCAGAGAGAAAGTTTTATTCCCCTCTTCACGTCTCACAAGAGAACGTGACATAACCTTAAGCGAATCCAGGCACAAGAAGGGAAACTTTTTCCAGAAGAAAAAGTTTCATATTCCCTCTCTTCACGTCTCCTAAGGACGTGACATAAACTAGGTAAAAGTAAGAAAAGCAAAAGTAAACAACCAGGGAACTTTCTCAGAGAGAAAGTTTTATTCCCCTCTTCACGTCTCACAAGAGACGTGACATAACCTTAAGCGAATCCAGCACAGAAGGGAAACTTTTTCCAGAAGAAAAAGTTTCATATTCCCTCTCTTCACGTCTCCTAAGAGACGTGACATAAACTAGGTAAAAGTAAAGAAAGCAAAAAGTAAACAAACCAGGGAAACTTTCTCAGAGAAGAAGTTTTATTCCCCCTCTTCACGTCTCCAAGAGACGTGACATAACCTTAAGCGAATCCAGGCCAAAGAAGGGAAACTTTTTCCAGAAGAAAAATTTCATATTCCCCTCTCTTCAACGTCTCCTAAGAGACGTACATAAACTAGGTAAAAGTAAGAAAAGCAAAAGTAAACAACCAGGGAAACTTCTCAGAGAGAAAGTTTTATTCCCCCTCTTCACGTCTCACAGAGACGTGACATAACCTTAAGCGAATCCCAGCACAAGAAGGGAAACTTTTTCCAGAAGAAAAGTTTCATATTCCCTCTCTTCACGTCTTCCTAAGAGACCGGACATAAACTAGGTAAAAGTAAGAAAAAGCAAAAGTAAACAACAGGGAAACTTTCTCGAGAGAAACGTTTATTCCCTCTTCACGTCTCACAAGAAGCCGTGACATAACCTTAGGACAAAAGCTACAAGTGGCCAAAAAATAGAGTAAACTTTATCAGAAGATAAAGTTTTGATTCCCCCTCTTCACGTCTCCAAGAGACGTGACAAAAGCTATGAATGGCGTTTAATTAGTCATCAGTCCAATAGCCTGGCTCAGCATCCTCCAGGGCAAGCATAGGAAACATCTGTCCCTTTCTGCTGGTTGGGATCAATAGCATGTAGTTATGATCCTAGTGGTCAGCGTTCGAATACATGGAATGCAGCAGCATCCACAAAGCACCAGTATCGCAGTGGAAGACAGATATAGATACCAGTATGGAGGAAACAAGCATCTTATATTTCCCAACGCATCCAATCCAAGAGTCCCACATAGAGGTGGTCAACCCCGGAGTGGTGCTTCACTTCTCATTAAGTGTAGCGAAGACCCTCTAAGGCAACAGTAAGACTACCATCAGTTGCTGTGTTATTGGGAATGAAAGTCAAACATTGCTCCCCGAACATGGCACAAACAACCTCCGCGTTCAGCCACAACATATCCACCGCGATTCTATTTTGGAATGCCATCAGGGATGTAGCTGCCAATTGTCCATGGACCGCCTCGAACCTGTTTGAGTCCAATTACCTAATTTTTTAACAAAAAACGAGAAATGTTAAACCTCAGGTCCATCCCTCTATACAACCTGTACCAGGTGGGCTCGTCGCACCCGGGAACTTCAAACCTTCACAACAGGAGGACAAACATCACTTTTTATTCATTCGACAACCTCTACTACAGCAACCCAAGGGTCCTCCTCTGTCAGGCCCACTCTCCTGCGAAAGCTTGATTCCGTATCACCTCTCCAACTGGAGCATCAAGCAACGGCATCATACCAGAGGTCCTTGCCCCATCTGTAACAGACTTCTTCAAACAAGGTATGATACAGGTAAGCACAGCACATGAGCATAAGAAAAACAACAACTAGAGTCAGAAATCCAGTAAACATCATTGTAGTGGCAGTATCCATCATGTGTAGTGCACTTACCAAACCAACCACCCAGGCCAGGGGAACAGTCCACTCTCCTCCACACCTGCAAGACCCTCCATCTCCACCGATAACCTTGCCACCCACTCAGAGCTTTTTGAAATGCTCCATCCGGACTAGTATTGTTGGGACAAACGTGCAACATTGTTCTCCAATCATTTTACATACACCTCCCTGGTTGGCCAGTATCATGTCTAGTGCTAGCCTATTCT
>NW_019943905.1:89162-96830 GCF_002910315.2 Salvelinus sp. IW2-2015
AGGGGCCTGCTCTCCCTCTTCCCCATGTACCACAGCTCCCACTCTGGAGAAATAAGACACAATGGCAAGGCAGCAGGTCCTGCTCTCCCTCTTCCCCATGTACCACAGCTCCCACTCTGGAGAAATAAGACACAATGGCAAGGCAGCAGGTCCTGCTCTCCCTCTTCCCCATGTACCACAGCTCCACTCTGAGAAATAAGCACACAATGGCAAGCAGCAGGTCCTGCTCCCCTCTTCTCCATGTACCACAGCTCCCACTCTGGAGAAATAAGACACAAATGGCAAGGCAGCAGGTCCTGCTCTCCCTCTTCCCCTGTACCACAGCTCCCACTCTGGAGAAATAAACACAATGGCAAGGCAGCAGGTCCTGCTCTCCCTTCTCTCCCATGTACCACAGCTCCCACTCTGGAGAAATAAGACACAATGGCAAGGCAGCAGGTCCTGCTCTCCCTCTTCCCATGTACCACAGCTCCCACTCTGGAGAAATAAGACACAATGGCAAGGCAGCAGGTCCTGCTCTCCCTCTTCCCATGTACCACAGCTCCCACTCTGGAGAAATAAGACACAATGGCAAGGCAGCAGGGCCTGCTCTCCCTTTCTCATGTGACCACAGCTCCCACTCTGGAGAAATAAGACACAATGGCAAGTCGGCAGGTGCACACCGATATGTTTGTGGGGCTTGCTCACACAAAGCCCCGGTCTGTGGAACTTGTTCAGTTTATGTCTCAGCTGTTGAATCTTGTTATGTTCATACAAATATTTACACATGTTAAGTTTGCTGAAAATAAATGCAGTTGMCAGTTTATTAATTATGTACTACATATAGTCGGTAAAGTGCATTGTATATTTTATTTTAAGCATTTTGCAACAGCTAACAGTTATTTTAATTTCATTTGAATCAACAGGAAGTCCCATTGAGCTCCAGACGTYTGTTTGACAAGGCAGACCGAGAGCCGCCCACGTGCTCCTGCATGGTTTTTAGACCRCATAGCGAAAGGAGACGGCGGCTATAATCTCTTCTCAAAGGAGTCATCATACTTTCAGAATACWTGTAGAATCATTTCACCCTGATTCCCATTAGACTTTCAGCAGGAAGCACAGTAGAGTATGAATGTTCCCCTGCTTTGCTTTGTGTTCCAACTTGAAAACCCTGATAAACAGAACATTACAAGTAGGCTGCTTCTTTTATTCTCATCAGTACATGTTCTTTTCTTTTCTTTTCTCATCAGTACATGTATTGTGTTTGCGTTTAATTGAAACCTTGAACTTACAGTAGCTCAGAACGTTTCCATTTGTTGACAAGCGCTGAGTAAAGATGTATTAAACTTTTAAGATTCATGACTCTTCCTTAATTTGCCTCAGAAATGTTTATTCAGGACCTGTTATGATGCTGTATCAGTCAGTATTAATTTCCCTGTCGTTGAGTTGTTGTGTAAATATCATGCCTTTTACACATTTGACTGGACCGTTGAACTCATTCACGTTGTTTCATTTGTTGACTTTGGCAGGGAAACATATCCGGGGACTTCATCACAAAGTGTAATGCCATTTCCTGTTAAAAGAAAGGTGAAATGATCACTTCCTGTGAAATGACGCGACATACATAGTGTTCCATAAGGAACTGCTTATCTGCACGCGTGTGCGTACATCTGTGCTTGTGTGTGGAGGTGTGGCATGAGGTGGGCTATGCTGGCAGTTGTTTGTAATTCCAGCAAGCTGTAGGTTGACATTTCCTGGGATTTCAGCACAGTGTCTCAAGAGATTTCCTGGGATTTCAGCAGTGTCTCAAGAGATTTCCTGGTTGATGTTCAGCACAGCGTAGTCTCAAAGAGATTTCTAGGGATTTTCAGCACGCGTTGTCTTGCATGAGATATTCATGGCCGCAATAGGAAATGTTCTCTTTCGGTTGCCTTAGAGCACACGATCCCCATAGTGGTCAAAGGTACCCTTTGATGCCATCCAGCGGATTGTCGGACTGGAAACACCCCAGGATAATTGTCGCTCTTACAAGGAAGATTTCCTCGAGCTGATGTGCTGTCAAGACACTCCACAGGAAATTTCTTTGACGGACACTGTCGACTGATGATGTAATCCTCAAGAGCATTTCCTACGGGTGGATTTCAGCCACAAAGTTGTCTCGAAAGAAGGGAAAGTTTGACCTGGGATTTCTTTCCACGCACTCCGGTGTCTCAAGACATTTCCTGGATTTCAGCACCGTGTCTCAAGAGATTTCCTGGAACGTAAATGTTACCTATGAAATAACGATTTAATCCGCATTGAATGTGCTCATGACAAAAGTATGTTAACTACGCTCTCCATATAACTTCCTATTATCATCCATTAAACTTCCTTTATCATCCATATAACTTCCTATTATCATCCATTTAACTTCCTATTACATCCATATAATTCCTATTATCATCCATTTAACTTCTAGTGTGAGTGTGTGTATGTGTGTGTTTGTTTGTGTGTGTGTGTGTGTGTGTTGTGGTGTGTGTGTGTGTGGTGTGTGTGTGTGTATATGTGTATATGTGTGTATGTGTGTGTGTGTGTGTGTGTGTGTGTGTGTGTGTGTGTGTGTGTGTGTGTATATGTGTGTATGTGTGTGTGTGTGTGTGTGTGTTGTGTGTGTGTGTGCATGTGCGTGTGCGTGTGGTGTGTGTGTGTGTGTGTGTGTGTGTGGTGTGTGTGTGTGTGTGTGTGAGTGTGTGTGTGTGTGTGTGGTATATGTGTGTATATGTGTGTATATGTGTGGTGTGTGTTGTGCATGTGTGTGTGCAGCGGGGGGGTTGGAGAGAGAGGCTGTATGGGCACATGATGTGCCCTAATTAATAACGTACAGTACCAGTCAAACGTTTGCAGAATATAGTGAAGACGTCAAAACTATGAAATAACACATATGGAATCATGTAGTAACCAAAAAAAGTATCAAACAAATCCAAATATATTTTAGATTTGAGATTCTTCAAAGTAGCCACCCTTTGCCTTGATGACTGCTTGGCAAACTCTTGGCATTCTCTCAACCAGCTCATGAGCTAGTCTCCTGGAATGCATTTAAATTAACAGGTGTGCCTTGTTAACAGTTAATTTGTGGAATTTCTTTCCGTCTTAATACATTTGAGCCAATCAGTTGTGTTGTGACAAGGTAGGGGTGGTATACAGAAGATAGCCCTATTTTGTAAAAGACCAAGTCCGTATTATGGCAAGAACAGCTCAAATAACAGTAAATCCTGAAAATTTCAGAGAATGCCAAAGATCATCAAGGCGCAAAGGGTGGCTACTTTGAAAAATCTCAAATCTAAATATATTTTTATTTTTGTTTAACATTGTTTTGGTTACTACATGATTCCATATGTGTTATGTAATGGTTTTGATATCTTCTCTATTATTCTACAATGTAGAAAATAGTAAAAATAAAGAAAAACCCTTCAATGAGTGGTGTGCCACACTTTTGACTGGTACTGTATGTTCTGCTGCTGAGAGTTGAGATCAATAGATTAGGTTCAGTCAGTTTAGTCAGTCATCCTGATGAGACCTTCCAGCTAGCTAGTTCAGTCAGTCATCCTGATGAGACCTTCCCAGCTAGCTAGTTCAGTCAGTCATCCTGATGAGACCTTCCCAGCTAGCTAGTTCAGTCAGTCATCCTGATGAACCCTTCCCAGCTAAGTAGTTCAGTCAGTCATCCTGATGAGACCTTCCCAGCTAGCTAGTTCAGTCAGTCATCCTGATGAGACCTTCCCAGCTAGCTAGTTCAGTCTGTCATCCTGATGAGACCTTCCCAGCTAGCTAGTTCAGTCAGTCATCCTGATGAGACCTTCCCAGCTAGTTCAGTCAGTCACCCTGATGAGACCTTCCAGCTAGTTCAGTCAGTCATCCTGATGAGACTTCCACTAGCTAGTTCAGTCCGCCATCCTGATGAGACTTCCCAGCTAGCTAGTTCAGTCTGTCATCCTGATGAGACCTCCCAGTAGCTTGTTCAGTCAGTCATCCTGATGAGACTTCCCAGCTAGCTAGTTCAGTCAGTCATCCTGATGAGACCTTCCCAGCTAGCTAGTTCAGTCAGTCACCTGATGAGACCTTCCCAGCTAGCTAGTTCAGTCAGTCACCCTGATGAGACCTTCCCAGCTAGCTAGTCAGTCAGTCACCTGATGAGACCTTCCAGCTAGCTAGTTCAGTCAGTCATCCTGATGAGACCTTCCCAGCTAGCTAGTTCAGTCAGTATCCTGATGAGACCTTCCCAGCTAGCTAGTTCAGTCAGTCACCTGATGAGACCTTCCCAGCTAGCTAGTTCAGTCAGTCACCTGATGAGACCTTCCAGCTAGCTAGTTCAGTCAGTCACCCTGATGAGACCTTCCCAGCTAGCTAGTTCAGTCAGTCACCCTGATGAGACTTCCCAGCTAGCTAGTTCAGTCAGTCACCCTGATGAGACCTTCCCAGCTAGCTAGTTCAGTCAGTCATCCTGATGAGACCTTCCAGCTAGCTAGTCAGTCAGTCATCCTGATGAACCCTTCCCAATACATTCTCTATGGTCACGGACCACAGCTGATCTCCCAATACATTCTCTATGGTCACGGACCACAGCTGATCTCCCAATACATTCTCTATGGTCACGGACCACAGTGGGCTGCCCAATACATTCTCTATGGCACGGACCACAGTGGGGCTCCCAATACATTCTCTATGGTCACGGACCACAGTGGGGCTCCCAATACATTCTCTATGGTCACGGACCACAGTGGGGCTCCCAATACATTCTCATGGTCACGGACCACAGTGGGGCTCCCAATACATTCTCTATGGTCACGGACCACAGTGCATCTCCCAATACATTCCCATGGTCACAGACCACAGTGCACAGGGTGTATACTGAGGATTGAACTGTGTGTGTGTGTCCGTGTGTGTGGTGTGTGTGTGTGTGTGTGTGTGTGTGTGTGTGTGTGTGTGTGTGTGTGTGTGTGGTGTGTGTGTGTGTTGTGTGTGTGTGTGTGTGTGTGGTGTGTGTGTGTGTGTGGTGTGGTGTGTGTGTCCGTGCTTGTGTGTGTGTGTCCGTGCTTGTGTGAGTTCTGTTGACCGTGAATGAAGCCATGGCAAATGTAGTATTTAGCGCTGAAGTGTTGACTTCTCTCCCTCCTTCTCCCCCTCCTTCTCCCCTCCTTCTCTCCCTCCAGCACGCTGTCCCGTATTCTCCTCCACACCAATCTGACCATTAATACCACACACTGCCTCAGAGGAGATGGTGGGGAGGGAGGGGGTGGGAGAGAGGATAGGGAGAGAAAGAGACAGGAGGAAAGGGAGATGGAGGAGGGGGAGATAGGAGAAGACAGGGGAGGAGAGAGATGGAGGAGAGGGAGATAGGGAGAGACAGAGACAGGGGAGAGAGAGATGGAGGAGAGGGAGATAGAGAGAGAAAGATACAGGGGAGAGAGAGATGGAGGAGGGGAGGATAGGGAGAGACAGAGACAGGGGAGAGAGATATGGAGGAGGGGAGATAGGGGGAGGAGATATGGAGGGGAGATAGGGGGAGAGACAGAGGCAGGGGGAGAGAGAGATGGAGGAGGGGGAGATAGGGAGAGACAGAGACAGGGGGAGAGAGCGATGGAGGAAGGGGAGATAGGAGAGACAGAGACAGGGGAGAGGAGATGGAGGAGGGGAGAATGGATTAAGGCACTAGGAAGGATTTGAGGGACTGTGGTGTTAACATCCTGTGATAGCCCTCTTTGAGGACTGGTTTCTAAAATAGACAGTGGTCTGTGTAACATCCTGTGATAGCCTCGGTATCCTCCTTATTCCTAATAAACATCTTTGTATCCCAGCGACACTAGCAGCCTAATGCCACTGACCATACGCCACACGACATCACACAACACTTCACCTTCCGCCACTGCAAACCCACCGCTCACCAAAAAAAATTCAGAAATCCACCTTGTGTTGCTAATGGCAACATGTCATTAACCAGTCTACATCGCTGTGTGAGGATGTGTGGGATAAGAAGGACTGTGGCTCAGATGATCATTTCCACAGCAGATAACAATAAGGCTAGCTACAGGACGGCAGAAGGGAGGGAGGAAGAGAGGGAGGAGGGAGAGAAAGAAGATGATTGAAGAGAGGGGAGAGCGAGAAGAGAGAGTTAGAGGGAAGGGAGCGAGCGGATAGAGAGATGTAGAGGGAGAGAGATTGAGAGAGAGAGAGAGAGAGAGAGAGTGCGAGAGAGAGAGAGTGAGAGAGAGAGAACGACAGACCACAAATTCAAATTGGCATACTCAAACTCTTCAACATTATCCTCAGCAGGATTTTCCCCAATATTTGGAACCAGGGATTGATCACACCAATCTATAAAAATGGAGACAAATTGACCCAAATAATTACAGAGGAATATGCGTTAACAGCAACTTGGGGAAAATTCTCTGCAGTATTATAAATAGCAGACTACATCATTTCCTTGACGAACACAACGTCCTGAGCAGAAGCCAGATTGGATTTCTAAAAAATTATCGTACAACAGACCACATTTACACCCTCCACACTCTAATTGATAAAACAAGTTAACCAAAAAAGGCAAATCTACTCGTTTTTGTAGATTTCAAGAAAGCATTTGATTCAATTTGGCACGAAGTCTTTTTTATTAAACTAATAGAAAGTGGTATTGGAGGGAAAACATATGATTTTATAAATCAATGTACACTAAAAACAAATGTGCGGTTAAAATTGGCAACAAGCAAACAGACTTCTTCTCTCAGGGCGGGGAGTGAAACAGGGTGCCCAATAAGTCCAACATTATTTAACATCTACATTAATGAATTGGCAAAAACATTAGAAGAACGGCAGCACCTGGTATCACCCTACACAACACTGAAATCAAGTGTCTGCTGTACGCAGATGACCTGGTGCTGCTGTCTCCCACTAAAAGGGGTTACAGCAACACCTAGATCATCTCACAGGTTCTGTCAGACTTGGCTCTGACCGTAACCTAAAAAAAACAAATATAATGATATTCCAAAAAGGTCCGGAAATAAGGATGACAAATATAAATTCTATTTGGACACAGTTCTATTAGAACACACCAAAAACTACACATATCTAGGACTAAATATCAGCAACACAGGTAGCTTTCACATGGCTGTGAATGAGCTGAGAGACAAAGCAAGAAGAGCATTCTATGCCATTAAAAGGAACATCAAAATTGAAATTCCAATTAGAATCTGGCTCAAAATTTTCAATCAGTTATAGAACCAATTGCTCTATATGGCAGTGAAGTATGGGGTCCGCTGTCTAATAATGAATTTACTAAATGGGACAAACATCCAATTGAAGTATTGCATGCAGAGGTTTGCAAGACTGTATTGCAAGTACAAAGAAAAACTCCAAAAACGCATGTAGGGCAGAATTGGGCCAATACCCCTCCTCATTCGAATAGAAAAAAGAGCCATCAAATTTACAACCATCTAAACAAGTGACCTAAAACATTCCATCACACAGCTCTACAATGTCAAGAGATGAAACAGAGAAGAGTCCCTCAGCCAGCTGGTTCTGAGGCTCAGTTCACCAACCCAAACCAACCCCATAGAGCCTCGGGACAGCCCTCAGAAATCTGGCCCAACCAAAAATCATCACAAAACAAAAAGAAAAATATATAACCTATTGGAAAGACACCACAAAAAAATCTCTCTC
>NW_019943906.1:0-128 GCF_002910315.2 Salvelinus sp. IW2-2015
CACTAGCTACTGTTACTAGGGTGGTGTTAGCCCCTCCATTAAGGTGGTTAGCCCCTCCATTAAGGGCACTAGCTACTGTTACTAGGGTGGTGTTAGCCCCTCCATTAAGGGCACTAGCTATGTTACTA
>NW_019943906.1:7046-10294 GCF_002910315.2 Salvelinus sp. IW2-2015
TAGGGTGGTGTTAGCCCCTCCATTAAGGGCACTAGCTACTGTTATTAGGGTGGTGTTAGCCCCTCCATTAAGGGCACTAGCTACTGTTATTAGGGTGGTGTTAGCCCCTCCATTTTTACACAATATTATCTCATCACCTGTATTTTGCTAGTTACTCAACAACATAGCAATACATTTCTGAAAAGTTCATGAAATTATACTTGTTTTAAAATGTCCAAACATTTACACCTCTCCTCAGTAAACACCACAAAGACAAAGAGAACATAGTGCAAAAAAGGGAAAGAGAGAAGAAATTGCTCCATTGCTCCATTCTCCTTACAAGCTGTGGGCCGGCTGTCTCTGGGGAGTGGGGAACAGGCGCAACCAAAAGCGTATTTGGCAGCGGGGGGGGTATCCAAATATAAAATGAGGAACTGAGTAGCACAGCCACTCCATACCATAGGTTTTTGCTGAAATGACACCAATGGCTCTACCACCAACATTTGGAATCAAAACCAGCTAGATTGTTTATTTCCTTGGGTGTAGAATGCTTCTTCTGTGCTGTCTGAACACATTTGTCAAAGTGGAAAATTAGTTCTCGCATGTAGCTGTGGACGCCCCAAAAGTAAATACATGAGTCAGTACATGAGTCAGTGCAGTGGGGATCGGTTTGCGGAGAGAGGTCCAGAGAATCATTGCAGGATATCAAGTAGGGTCCATTTGTCTTCATTGGAGCCGGAGCGGGCGATTTCAGTCTGCAAAACACTAAACTCAGTTTCCACCAGATCTGTTTTGCTTAGATCCAACAGTGGTTTCCCCTTTTTCACTTCGACAAAGTCATGGCTCTCTGGTTCAAAGGTACACACGGCCTCCACCGGTTGGCTGTTGCATTCGCTGAATCGTTCTGACATTCAACCAATGACAGCATCCAAGAACAGTCTTTTACACTCAGTCTCTTCTCCTCTTGTCCTGCTGGCCTACTGTGCTGTCCATCACATATTGCTGGAGATTTGTTGTTTGCTTGGAGCTGGTGGTGTGTCAGTGCCACTGCTACTGCACTGTACCCAAATGACTTCGAACTCGCTGTCACACCTCCGCTTCTCAACGCACTCTAACGCACTGCGGAACACTTTGAATCGAGTGTAAAGATCTGTTGGTTTTGCCTGGAGTAATTTGTTTGGAGGATGGAGAAGACTTTAGGATTCTGTGCACCATGGTGGCTGTAAAACTTAAAGCTGGGGTCTGTCACCGCCTTCAGCAGCCCTGTAGAGTCTTACTTCTGTGTTGTACGAACGTCGTGCATTCGATGTCAGAGAGGAACTTCACAATGCTGACACAACTTCTAACAACCACTGACACAAAAGCCAGGTGGCCCCCTTCTCCTTTGGCTTTCCATAGCTCCCCTACAGAGGTTGAAAATGTCAGTGAAGACACTTGCCAGCTGGTCAGCGCATGCTCTGAGTACGAGTCTTGGTAATCCATCTGGCCCTACATTCTTGTGAATGTTAACCTGTTGAAAGGTTTTACTCACATTCGCTACGGAGAGCGTGATCACACAGTTGTCCAGAACAGCTGGTGCTCTCATGCATGGTTCAGTGTTGTTTGCCTCGACATGAGCATAGAAGGCATTTAGTTCGTTTGGTAGGCTTGCGTCACTGGGCAGCTCGTGGCTGGGTTTCTCTTTGTTATCCGTGACAGTTTGCAAGTCTTGCCACATCCCGACGAGCGTCAGAGCTGTGTAGTAGGATTCGATCTTTGCCTGTTTGATGGTTCGTCAGAGGGCAGAGGGGGATGTCTTATAAGAGTCCAGATTAGTGTCCAGCTCTTTGAAAGCATCAGCTCTAGCCTGTAGGTCAGTGCGGATGTTGCCTGTGATCCCTGGTGTCTGGTTGGGATATGAACGTAAAGTCACTGCGGTGATGACGTTGACAATGCACTTATTAATGAAGCCAGTGACTGATGTGAATCACAGAACATATCCATCCTGGTGCTAGTGAAACAGAACTGTTAGACTGTGATAAAACGTAGACTATAGATTCTAAATTCCCATCCTCATTCAGAATAAATGTATAATTGGTAACAAGATAAAGACATTGAAGCACATTTGATTACTATGCTAGTAGTTCTTGCATAAGAACATGTTATGTGTGAGGTTCCCCTTGTTTAATCCAATAAAAGTACTTCAGAAAGCTCCATCACAGAGTTTATCTCCCCACAGTTTTAGTTCGCTAGGCTAACTAGCCAGCTAGCCTAACTTTAGCTAGGCTTGTTTACCTCTCTAGTCCATTACACCACGCTGCTTGGTCCTTTGGTGGTGAGAGACATAAAAATGGTCTCTAAGGTCAGGGCGTGACACCATCACAGAGTTTATCTCCCCACAGTTTTAGTTCGCTAGGCTAACTAGCTAGCTAGCCTAACTTTAGCTTGGCTTGTTTTACCTCTCTAGTAGGGGTGTAGCATATTGACAAGGAAGCGTGCATATGAGAACCAATCAAAAAAGTCGCTCAAATTCCCTAACAGTTTTGCTAGCCACATTCTCCTCCTCCTACAAGCCTGAGATGCCAGACCAGTGTGTCACAGCTCGTTGTGTAGTCACATGGGTCGCGGTCACAGCTCGTTGTGTAGTCACATGGGTCGCGTCAACCAGGCTACATCCCACCCCGCAGAGCCTCCAGGTTAATCACCACATCCCAGGATATTACTCAGGGCAACATCACAATGTTAGATAGAAATAGATTGATCCATGTTATTGTTTATCATGCAGATTTGTCAGGACTTTGTAACTTATGAAGCTCATTCTAAAATACAGATGTGATTTCTGTCCCAGGGGATTGAACTGTGTTCAAGTCTTCAATTTAAACCACAATTAGGTGTTAGTGAAGGGCTGGTACAAAATCCTGTAAACTCCTGTCCTGTCAATGTAACCGATGTGAAATGGCTATCTAGTTAGCGGTGGTGTGCGCTAGCAGCCTTTCAGTCGGTGACGTCACTTGCTCTGAAACCTTGAAGTAGTGGTTCCCCTTGCTCTGCAAGGGCCGTGGCTTTTGTGGAGCGATGGGTAACGATGCTTCGTGGGTGACTGTTGTCTGTGTGCAGAGGGTCCCTGGTTCGCGCCTGGGTCGGGGCGAGGGGACGGACTAAAGTTAAACTGTTACATCAAATAACATGGCTGTCATAACTATAATATATATAATAATAATAATAACATGGCTGTCATAACTATAATATATATAATAATAATAATAACATGGCTGTCATAACTATAATAT
>NW_019943906.1:11654-12993 GCF_002910315.2 Salvelinus sp. IW2-2015
GTGTATGTGTCGGGGGGCTAGGGTCAGTCAGTTATATCTGGTGTAATTCTCCTGTCTCATCCGGTGTCCCGTGTGAATTTAAGTATGCTCCCTCTAATTCTCACTCTCCCTCCCCTCTCAGAGGACCTGAGCCCTAAGACCATGTCTCAGGACTACCTGGCCTGATGACTCCTCGCTGGCCCCAGACCACCTGGCCGTGCTGCTGCTCCAGTTTCAACTGTTCTGCCTACGGCTATGGAACCCTGACCTGTTCACCGGACGTGCTACCTTGTCCCGGACCTGCTGTTTTCGACTCTCTCTCTCTCTCTCTCTACCGCACCTGCTGTCTCGACCTCTGAATGCTAAGCTATGAAAAGCCAACTGGCATTTACTCTTGAGGTACTGTCCTGTTGCACCCTCTATAACCTTAATGGCCATGTACTCTTATAATCTCCACCTGGCACAGCAAGAAGAGGACTGGCCACCCCTCAGAGCCTGGTTCCTCTCTAGGTTTCTTCCTAGGTTCCTGCCTTTCTAGGGAGTTTTTCCTAGGCACCGTGCTTCTACACCTGCATTGCTTGCCGTTTTGGGGTTTTAGGCTGGGTTTCTGTATAAGCACTTTGTGAAATCTGCTGATGTAAAAAGGACTATAAATAAATGTGATTTATTGATTATCATACTTGTTTACGTGTTATTCCTGTCAGATAGTTCCATTTTGGGAAACTTTGCTGGCAGTAGTTGCTCACATTGCTACTGTAGCTACAATGTGGCCAAAGACAGTACAGTATGAAGATAGGCAGAAACTGCTTATCCAATAGAAATCCCTGATTACGCTTGTAGGCGATGTCATGGCGACGTTGGCTAACGAAGATCATGCGCAGAAACATGTCATCGGGTCTAACGGTCGTCYCGTGCCGAACTGCGCATGTGCAGGCCGTCAAATCGAAGGCACTCCGATATAAAGTCGGGTTTTTTTTTTCTTCACAAAAATGAAAACGTATCAGTTTGTCACTTTCACAAGGTTGTAGTAATAACATGTTCAACTACTGAAGACATTGACTCCAATCTAGGTTGTGCCTTTAGATTAGGAGAAAATGAACAACTAAGGAAGAATTCTTCACTTCTCTCATTGACTTGTCAAACCCCAAACCACGGGCCTGGTCCGCTTGGACTGTTTCACAAGCGTTCCAGGAAGTCTCTGATGTTGCACATCTGGCTTTAGAAACTCTGTGATTTGGCTACAAATGTCTTGCACTCAGTGGAACGTGAATGCGTTATCACGTGATGCTGCCTTCGAATCTGAGAGGAGATCGTTGGCAGTAACCTAGTGGATAAGTGGCATTAAACCTAGTGGATAAGT
>NW_019943906.1:14243-22888 GCF_002910315.2 Salvelinus sp. IW2-2015
ACGTCCCAAATGGCAAAACCAGTGTAATGGCCAGTAATAACCTTAGTGGTAAGTGCGCTGTAACCTAGTGGATAGTGTCAGTTGACCTTAGTGGATAAGTGCAGTGACCTAGTTGGATAAGTGTTGAATGGCAGTAACCTAGTGGATAAGTGGCAGTAAACCTAGTGGATAAGTGCAGTAACCTTAGTGATAAGTGGCAGTAACCAGTGATAAGTGCATAACCTAGTGATAGAGAATTTGTTAATGTCATTAACCTAGTGGATAAGTGGCAGTAACCTAGTGATAAGTGGACAGTAACCTAGGTGTGATAAGTGGCAGTAACCTAGTGATTAAGTGTGCATGTAACCTAGTGGATAAGTGGGCAGTAACCTAGTGGATAATGTACGCAGTAACCTAGTGGATAAGTGGCGTAACCTAGTGTGTTATTAATGTGGCCAGTAACCTAGTGCGCATAAGGTCGTAGGTAAACGCAGTTGATTAGTTCAGTAACCTAGTGGATAAGCTGCATGTACCAGGATTATAGTTGCAGACCTAATGGTAAGTATGGCAGTACTACTTGATAGTTAGTTGCAGTCAATGTATCCAATAGTGATAAGTTGCAGTAACCTAGTGGATGAATTGCATGTAATCTTCGTGGGAATGAGGCAGTAACCTAGTGGATAAGTGGCAGTAACCTAGTGGATAAGTGGCAGTAACCTAGTGGATAAGTGGCAGTAACCTAGTGGATAAGTGGCAGTAGTAGGATGAAATGAGCGTTCTCATTTGTGTAGAAAAGGCCCATGGAGTTGGTGGAATAATCCTTTAATTCATGGCCTCTTACTCAGCTGGGCCAGGAGCGCTTTAATTAGGTCAGGTGGCAATGACCGACAGATCTCATCCACATAAAAGGAGGAGAACGTCATCGCCTGATCTCGCTGCTTTCTCTTCCTTTACTCCGTCTGCTCCAGAAGTTCTGTGCGTCCAGGAATCCACGTAAGTCCACCGACTCTGTTACCTTTCATCTGAACTATCTGTTGCGATCGGGAGAGTGGGCCATCAGTTATCGTTTATAGTTATTATCGCGGAGYGMRGCTTGGAGCGCASGCTTCAAACATATKGTGTAATGTGAATTGTAAATGATCGCGGYCCTACGGATCCTCGTAGACCAATTATGMAATCAATATGGTTAATATGTACTGAMATTAATTACATGTACACATGAAGACAATTGAAAGGGTGAAATGAGAAACGTCATTGTTTGCTAACTGATCGACTTTGATATCAAACTAAAGGGGATTATAGATTGAATGACCATTCACTGTTTGTATTCTTTTATGATAAATAGTTAAGAGCCTAAATKACTCACGGATGATTACTATTGACTTCTTAATKAACTGTATTGTTGAATTCCCTAATTATGTTAATCATGAATGCTTGTTATGATTTGATCTTTGTGATTATGAATTTGATTGGATACATGTTATTTTGTTTCCTTTGCTATACCACTTTATGGTTAAAGGAATTCCTGCCTCAGCCTCATCCATTCCTCTGTCACCTGACACGTGACCACCTTCACTGTCAGTCATCCTACCTGTCCAGCTACTAACACAGATTCCACTAATCTTTCAGATGAAATGACCTTTTATTTTCCAGTCTGATGTGGCCACAGAAGGTAGGATGAAATTACCTTTTATTTTCCAGTCTGATGTGGCCACAGAAAGTTGGGGGTGGTAATGGCTAGAGGGTAATGAGTGGAATGGGACTATTAAATACATCAATCAGATGGTTTGATGTCGCTCTGTTTCAACCATTATCATGAGCCGTCCTCCCCTCACCAGCCTCCACTGAATGAGGCTATTTACTTACCTTTTGTAGCCCTTTATTAGAAACAGGCTTCTACACCTGCATTGCTTGCTGTTTGGGGTTTTAGGTTGGGTTTCTGTACAGCACTTTGAGATATTAGCTGATGTACGCAGGGCTATATAAAATAAACTTGATTTGGAAATAGTAACTGTACCAAGTTTAGTTTGAATTTAGCCCGAAAGGATTTGACAAATGTAAAAATGTTTWAAAAAAAGTTAAMAACAAATGTTATTGGCCTACTTCTCGTCTTGCGTTGCGCAGATTATCAGATCTCAAAACCGATTGGATAAGTGTTGAACAGCACCAACACCACATCCTGATCATATCATAAGGGCAACTACAAAAGAGACAGGTTGGAATGTCAATTCTCATCAAATGAATATGAAGTCTGAATGAAATAAACCGTTTTTTCTGTTTGAATTTGTTGACATGATTGTCAGAACCTAAAATAGAATCTTGTTTTTCTCTATTGTTTGTAAACAACATTGTATAGCCTCAAGCTGTATAGCCTCAAGCTGTATAGCCTCAAGCTGTATAGCCTCAAGCTGTATAGCCTCAAGCTGTATAGCCTCAAGCTGTATAGCCTCACAACATGGTTAAAACTATAATTGTGATCTATGGGATGGTCAGTCATTGCATCCTTAGTTCTATCCAGGAATTTGAGAGTGGTTACATTTCTCCAGCTCCATCCCTCAGCTGTTTACCAAAACTGAGGCGGGGTTCACACTTTGTAACTGTTTTGAATTGCAGAATGCCTCTTTCAATGGTAGGTTGATTCCTTGTTCACTAATGATACTTTGACACTATTTAATTCCACTACGTCAGAGGACGTATTGGCAATACCTGAAGGAGAAAGACTGTTTGGATGTGGGAGATCCGGGGCAACTACAGCTTGTGAAGAGGATGAACAAGCTGACCCTGGTTCCTATCATCAATAAGCATGAACAAGGAGACCCTGGTTCCTGTCATCAATAAGCATGAACAAGGAGACCCTGGTTCCTATCGTCAATAAGCATGAACAAGGAGACCCTGGTTCCTGTCATCAATAAGCATGAACAAGGAGACCCTGGTTCCTATCATCAATAAGCATGAACAAGGAGNTTCCTATCATCAATAAGCATGAACAAGGAGACCCTGGTTCCTATCATCAATAAGCATGAACAAGGAGACCCTGGTTCCTATCATCAATAAGCATGTGAAGAGTCAGAGTATGGTGATGAGTGGAGAGCGTATGCAAGTCTCCCACAGGAGAGCTTCAGGCATGTAAAGGTCAACCACAGTCAGATTGATGTAGACTTGCATACAGGTCTGCACACTCAGTTCTCGAGAGGGCGTGGCAGACTTACAAGAAGGAAGATCACACCGTTCTTCAGCTGGTCGTTCAGTAAGAGTAATGTTTCGTTTGGAATTAAAGCTTGCACACCATTCTGTCAAACTGAACGCACCCCTGACAACATTATGCACAGAAAAGATGGTGGGTGATATTCAAGTAAAGGTCACAGAGATGAAGAGAAAGGAGGAGCTACTAACCTTCCAACTAAGATTAGCGGACAAACATATTTTCCTTGTTGCAGGACAACAGTACCGTGTTACTGTTGGGGGGGAAAAACCCGTTCCAAGAATCAGGCAGAACTAACTTTACTGTTAATGAGAAGTTTATTCAAGCAATTTCGTCTCCTCCGGATTCAACCGGMGAGCAAAACGTCAAGATTTTACAAATTACAAAATATTTACTCCACCTACACAACGAGCTGTTGACCCCTGCTCTGGGGGAGGCAAGCTAACCAAAGAGATACGGGGTAATTCGCTCTACTCCCTTGAAGCATTGTACAAACGAGCACAGATTCGAACCAGTTCTTCACAGCCTATTTGTCTGAGATAGGAGAGTGATCTTTAGAGCCTAAACAGACGGGACAAGAATTCAACCTGGCTGGCTTTTAGTGCMCMGAGATAAGGACCAATCACAAATCACTCCTTTGTGGGGTTACTGGACATCTGTGGAAAATTACCAGTAACTAGTACATTCAATTCAAGCATTTCCATATCATTAGACTGTAACAAAACCATTTTGCACCCACATTACATTTGGTAATATATTATATTGAACATTTTGTCAAATGATGGTATGGTAAAACTACTGAAGCAGCACCACATGCCCCCGTGGTGGAGGCTGACACACGTTCAGGAGCAGCACCACATGCCCCCGTGGTGGAGGCTGACACACGTTCAGGAGCAGCACCACAATGCCCCTTTTTCCCCAATTTCATGGTATCCAATTGTAGTATAACAGTCTGTCTCATCGCTGCAACTCCCGTACGGGACTCGGAGAGCCAAAGGTCCCTTTCCTTTCCTTTTGTCAGCTATATTATTCGATTGCCTACATAATTTTATATTGTGTGCCAAAACGTTTTCACCCTGTAACGTAACTAGACACGAAAATGTTATGTTTTCAATGAATTTCTGCGGATCTGTATACAAAAACTGTCCAGACAGACTAAATCCATGATTCTAACAGAGCGAGGTTCCCAGTTCCATGTCTAATTTAACTGAATTAATGATTAAATAATGATCTAACGACAACTTACACTGACATAAAGCAAGACATAGAGGAAACGTTTATGACAAACACGATATTTGGACGAACCATCAAGACCAACCAACCATAGAAAGGTATAATCATAGTTTAAATAAACTTGTGAATTCGGGGAGTATTCAAACCTCCTTTAATTTTCCACATTTTTTACGTTACAGCCTTATATCTAATTTTTTTATTTTTAAATCTCATCATCTACCACAATACCAAATATGACACACAAACCCCATCATGACATCACAATACCCTATAATGACAAAGAAAAACAGGTTTTTAGAAATGTTGCAAATGTACAAAAAATAAAAATACCTTATTTACATAAGTGTTCAGACGCTTTGCTATGAGACTCGAAATTGAGCTCAGGTGCATCCTGTTTCCATTGATCATCCTTGAGATGTTTCTACAACTTGATTGCAGTCCACCTGTGGTAAATTCAATTGATTGGACATGATTTGGAAAGGCACACACCTGTGTATATAACGTCCCACAGTTGACAGTGCATGTCAGAGCAAAAACCAAGACATGAGATCCAAGGAATTGTCCCTAGAGCTCCGAGACAGGATTGTGTCGAGGCACAGATCTGGGGAAGGGTACTAAAACATTTCTGGAGCATTGAAGGTGACCAAGAACCCGATGGTCACTCTGACAGAGACAGCGTTCCTCTGTGGAGATGGGTAATGGCCTACTTATATATTTTTATTTTTATTTTAAGTGCTTGAAAAAGTCACCGAAAGTCATTTAACTTGCCAATGTCTGTAAGAACCTTGGTTAAAGGATGTAAAGTCCTAGGCCTATGTTAGTATATAGGTGGAGTTATGGGCCAATTTGCATATATTCACTTTTATTCCTTTATGTAAACATGTGGAACTGCATGAAAATCCTTTTTATTTTGGTTTCAAACCATTTCAAAATGTTTATCCCAATGTCTCACGGTGGCCCCATTATTTATAGAAAGACTAAAACTGTGTGTTGGTGAATTAACCTACCTTGGTGCTGTAATGTCGTTCTCTCTCTGTCTCTCTCTCTGTCTCTCTCCTCTCTCTCTCCCCAGGCAACGACCATCAGATGATACATAGTTGAATGTGAAGATAGTCTGTAGACATCAACTAAACTCAACTTGTCAAAATCTAATCAAATCTAATTTTATTTGTCGCATGCGCTGAATACAACAGGTGTAGACCTTACCGTGAAACGCCGAATACAACAGGTGTAGACCTTACCGTGAAACGCCGAATACAACAGGTATAGACCTTACCGTGAAATGCTGACTTACAAGCCCTTGACCAACAATGCAGTTTTAAGAAAAATAAGAGTTAAAAATGTATTTACTAAATAAACTAAAGTTTAAAAAAGTAACACAATTAAATAACAATAACGAGGCTATATACAGGGGGTACCGGTACAGAGTCAATGTGGAGGTTATATACAGGGGGCACCGGTACAATGTGGAGGCTATATACAGGGGGCACCGGTACAGAGTCAATGTGGAGGTTATATACAGGGTGTTACGGTACAGAGTCAATGTGGAGACTATAATGCGTTGGGGGTACAGGCTAATCGAGGTAATTGAGGGAATTTGTACATGTAGGTAGGGGTAAAGTGACTATGCTTCGATAATAAACAGCGAGTAGCAGCAGTGTAAAAAAAAAGGGGGGAGGGGGGGTCAACGCAAATAGTACATTTCCTGCAATTCTACACATTTTACCAGGGAGCTGAGAAACTTTTGCAAATTTCCTACAATTCTATACATTTTGCCATAGCTAATACTGTGTTATATACCATTTTTATGTCTCTGTGTCCAGTATGAAGGAAGTAATTTCGCGAGCCAATGCTGGAAGTCTATGGGTATCTGCTAGCATGCTGTGTGTGTTACTCTGTGTGTGTGTTGGTATGTGTGTATTGGTGTGTGTTTTTGGTTTTACTATCCATGTGGGGACCAGAAATCTTCACAAGGATAATAAAACAAAGACAATACGGACAGGTGGGTCCCCACAAGGAAAAAGGCTATTTTAGGCTTACGGGTTAGGTTAAGGATTAGGGTTAGAATTAGGTTAAGGTTTAGTGTTAGGGGTTTGGGATTAGGGTTAAGGGTAGGGTTATAGTTACCTACTTCACGGCTTAAGCTCACCGTAATCCCAAACCTTACCCTAAACACGTAACTTAACCCTAGCGCCGGTCTTAACAAGGCTATCTTGAATTTCGCGAAGACTTACCCTAGACCTTTAAGGTTGTAACTATAACTCCTACCCTGTGAATCCTAATTCCAACCTACGCGGTCTAACCCCTATACGTGTACATGGACTTATATACCCTACCCTAACCTAATCCCAAACCTTTTACAGCCTTTAAACCTGTAACGTTAATATAACCCTAGTCCGCCTTGTTGAACCCTAAGGTCGCAAATTAGACCGTTTACTCCTAACCTGTAACTATAATCGCCCCGCTACCCTTGTTAACACCTAATCCCAAACCTTACAAGGCCTAACCTGTTAACTATAGGACCTCCATTAGCCGCTTAACCCGTGAATCCCGAAACCTACGGTTCCTAATCACTTAGTTGTAATCACTAATGAACCGTTACTGACCCTTAACGCCTGGTAAGGCTTTTGGAGGAATCCCATAACTAGGCTTACCCCTACCTGGCGTTTACAAGCTTATAACCCTACCCTTAACCCTAATCTGGTAGGGCCAAATATCCTTATTTCGACGTTACAGCTACACCGTTAGCGTGAGTACATAAATAGTTTATCCGCTACCCTTTAACGCTAATCCCCAAACCTCTTACCTAACCCTGTAACTATAACCCTGGGAACCCTAACCCAACCCAATTATCAGGCTCAACCGCTCACTTTAAAGCCACGGTAAACCCTTAAGCCCAGACCGTCTATTAGTTTACAGGTATCCCTCACGAACGCTTAAAGGCCCTCTAACCATGGCGATTAGGCAACTAGTTTTAAAGCACCCTGACCCTTAAGCCCTATGCCCGAACTACCCAACCCTAAACCCTATAACCCCTACTGTAATTTCCAGCGTAATCCCAAACCCTGTAGCGCTCAAACCCGAACCTATATTATTATACAGGATAATCAGCTACCGGCTTATTAACCCCTTAATCGCGCGCTCCCTTAGGAAACCTAAATCCCCTCACCTGGGTAAGAGGACTCGGGGTTATAGTTTACGGCGTTAGGTAAGGTTGGGATTCAGGGTTAAGTGGTTAGGGTTATAGTGTACAGGTTAGGGTAAGTTCTGGATAGGGTTAAGGGTAGTGTTTATAGTTACGGGTTAGGTAAGGTTTGGGATTAGGGTTAAGGGTAGGGTCTATAGTTACGGTTAGGGTAAGGTTTTGGGTATTAGCGCGCTTAGGGTAGGGTTATAGTTACAGGTTAGGGTAAGTGGATTAGGGTTAAGGTAGGGTTATAGTTACGGCGTTAGGCGTTTAAGGCTTTTTGCGGATTAGGGCTTAAGGGTAGGGTTATGTTACAGGTTAGGAAAAACAGGGTTTTGAATCAATAAAAAAAATAGTGTGTGTGTTACTCAGGAGGACATTCGGCGTTTCAGGTGCAGTTGGGGTGTCTGACTGTAGGTGGTGGTGTTATTGGTGGTGTCTGACTGCTAGCCGGTGGTGTTAGCGGTGGTGTCTGGACCTGTTAGGCGTGGTGGTCTGACTGTAGTGGTGGTGTCTGACGTAGCGTGGTGTCTGATGTAGGGTGGTGTTAGGTAGGTGTCTGACTGCTAGATGTGGTGTCTAGGGTGGGTGTCTTACACTGTAGGGGTGTTAGTGGTGGTGTCTAAACACTGTAGGGGGTGTTAGGGTGGTGTCTGCCTGTAGGGTGGTGTCTGCCCGCTTAGGGTGGTGTCTTACACTGTAGGGTGGTGTCTGACCTTAGGGTGGTGTCTGACTGGTTAGGGTTGGGTTAGGTGGTGTCTTTACACTGTAGGGTGTGTTACGGTGGTGGTCTTACACTGTAGTGGTTGGTGTTAGCGGGTGTCTACACGAGAAGTAGTTGTAGTGATCCGGATTGTGAGTTCCAGACGGGTTTAATCCACGCTGATTAGTGTGTTCAGAGTTGTTATAATACCGATAGGATCCGACGTTGTTTTATACTGATTAGCTCTTAACTTGTGTTTTATCCACGCTGGATAGCTGATGTTCCAGACGGTTTGTTGTTTTAATTCCACGCTGGATTAGCTTGAGTTCCAGACGGTTGTT
>NW_019943906.1:22913-27709 GCF_002910315.2 Salvelinus sp. IW2-2015
GTTTTAATCCACGCTGGATTAGCTGATGTTCCAGACGGTTGTTGTTTTAATCCACGCTGGATTAGCTGACGTTCCAGACGGTTGTTGTTTTAATCTACGCTGGATTAGCTGATGTTCCAGACGGTGATTGTTTTAATAACATCTGATCTGTTTGGGAGCTGGATGCAGTGGAGGCTGGGAGGGTGTTCCTGGGCGGTTTAGAGTTGCGTCCCAAATGGCACCCTATTCCATGTTGTTATTATATGGGGAGGCGACCACAGAGATCATTTTAAATGACTAGAGAGGCTATGTCATAAACCCTTGATGTTCCAGAATGGGGGTGAAAATGGCATCCATTTTGGTCAGGTAGAAATCCAAACCAGTCTAATTGGAATGAATGGCAGTGGATGCAGAATCCTGATTTTACTTAGAAAGAAAACTTAAAACAAAGGCATTTGACACATCAGACATTTTATAACATAATTATTATCAACATAAAATCTTGTCATATAATCAKAAATACAGTTTAAACAAATTGTTGGGGGCCCCCCCATAAACCATGTGTACGCCAGTGTACAGACCAGTTAACGAGGGACCTAAGACCCCTAAAACATAACGAGTGCAGCTCAATCAGTAGGCCAGTTATTGGTTTTGTCACACCCTATAAAGTGCACTACTTTTGAACAGAGCCCTATGGGGAATAAGGTGCCATTGGGACGGGCCCTAGAAAAGGGAGAATCCAGAGAGAGGCCTGTTTCACTTCGCCATGGGGTGACCAGTGATGGCGCGATAAGGAATATTGGTGTTGGCACCAGCACCATCAATGACGCCCTTTAACTGTTTGTATAAAGGCCCAATCAATATCACTGGATTAGGAATGGGCTGCTCTGCTCGTTGCTATGTTATTGTACTAYACACTGAGTATACCAAACATTTCAAATCAAATCAAACATTTGAAACAGCTTCCTAATATTAAATGGCATATATTTTATGTCTTGYCCATTCACCCGCTGAATGGCACACATACACAATCCATGTCTCAATTGTCTCAAGGCTTAAAAAATCCCTGTCTCCTCCGCTTCATCTACTACTGTATACTGATTGTGGATTTAACATAGCTTTCAYCTGGATTCACCTGGTCAGTCTTATTTAATGGAAAGAGCAGGTGTTCTTMATGTTTCGTACACAGTCCCCGTTCTAGAAAAAAAAAGGGAGAAACCCCATCTCAATCAGGGTTGGGGTCAATACCATTTCAATTTAGAAAGTAAACTAAATTCCAATTCCTAATTTTCCGTCATTAAAAAGCCTTGGAGAATTGGAATTTTAGTGTACATCCTAAATTGAAATGGTATTGACCCCAACCCTGATCTCAGGAGGACTCGGTTGCTCTGGGCACCTGGTTCCAGACAACACAAGCTGCTGGTGTACTGGTCTTCTGGAATGTGCCAGGACTAGGGTTTGTTCTACAAGTGTGATATCTTAATTTGACCAGGTTCTCACAGCAGGAAATCATCCTAGAGCAACAGAAAGTTTGAATTATTATGTGGATTATAATGAAGTAGCTTTTTTTTTGTAAGGGCAAATCAAATCTGTCAGTTTAATAGGGTGGCAGGTAGCCTCGAGGTTAGAGAGTGAATATTGGAGCCGACAAGGTGAAAGTGCCCTTGAGCAAGGCATTGAACTCTAGCTGCTCTAGCTGGCCATGACYCTGCGGGTCTCTCAGAAGGTGTTGGGATATGAGAAAAAAAAAACACATTTGTGTGTAACAGGACAAATATAAGTGGCAATTACAAACTTTAGAAGCGTTTTTAAGCCTTGAATACCCTACAACGTTCTCTGCGACCAACAGTGATCAAATTAAGATAGTACATCTGTACGTCAGAACCCTGTTCTCTTCTGCAGCTCTGTTGAACAACAAAATAAAGATTCTCATCAGAGCTGTTAGTGGCATGGATCAGCCTGTAGCCTGTAGACAGATGAGGTGCGGCTAGCTGACCTGAACCARGGCTGGCAGAGCCTCTGAGAAGGCTGGGTGCCCAACGATAGGGGTGGATGGCTGGGCCTGGCCCTAARCCTGAGCTAGGGTGCTGGGGTGGGTAGCACTGTGAAAGCTGCTTCCTGTCTGGCCGACGGGCCATTTCTTTGATGTGTGGCGGTCCGACCCGGTCTCTCCCTGGGGGTCATGGGGTCAGCAGAAGCAGGGCTTGGTTCGAAGTCTCCGAGGGGCCTCTACTGTCAGCCAGCCCTGTCATTTCAGTCATTTCCTCTGCTTCCTGTTGTGGATGGCTTGGCACATCGCTACAATCAACAGATATTTCCTGTTCCACTTCGGTCCAACTCTGACCATCGACCAGAGACTAGCTCCGACAGGCGCGGTCAGAATAGAAAACCTGTTACAGTGGTGCAAATGTATTTGAAAAAAAAAACATATGCCTTATTTACATGAGTATTCAGACCCTTTGCTATGAAACTCGAAAATGAACTCAGGTGCATCCTGTTTCCATTGATCATCCTTGAGATTTTTCTACAACTGATTGGAGTCCACCTTGGTAAATTCAATTGATTGGATATGATTTGGAAAGGCACACACCTGTCTATATAAGGTCCCACAGTTGACTGTGCATGTCAGAGCAGAAACCAAGCCATGAGGTCGAAGGAATTGTCCGTAGAGCTCCGAGGACAGGATTGTGTCGATGCACAGATCTGGGAAAGGGTACCAAAATACACTGCTCAAAAAATAAGGGAACACTAATAATAACACATCCTAGATTGAATGAATGAAATATTCTTATTAAATACTTATTTCTTTACATAGTTGAATGTGCTGACAACAAAATCACACAAATTATCAATGGAAATCAAATTTATCAACCCATGGAGGTCTGGATTGGGGCAGTCACCTCAAAATTAAAGTGGAAAACCACACTACAGGCTGATCCACTTTGATTAATGTCCTTAAAACAAGTCAAAATGAGGCTCGGTAGTGTGTGTGGCCTCCACGTGCCTGTATGACCTCCCTACAACGCCTGGGCATGCTCCTGATGACGGTGGCGGATGGTCTCCTTAGGGATCTCCTCCCAGACCTGGACTAAAGCATCTCCTGGACAGTCTGTGGTGCAACGTGGCGTTGGTGGGTGGAGCGAGACATGATTGTCCCAGATGTACATCAATTGGATTCAGGTCTGGGGAACCGGCGGGCCAGTCCATAGCATCAATGCCTTCCTCTTGCAGAACTGCTGACACACTCCAGCCACATGAGGTCTAGCATTGTCTTGGCCATTAGGAGGAACCCAGGGCCAACCGCACCAGCAATGGTCTCACAGGGGTCTGAGGATCTCATCTCGGTACCTAATGGCAGTCAGGCTACCTCTGGCGAGCACATGGAGGGCTTGTCGCGCCCCAAGAAATGCCACCACCACCATGACTGACCCACTGCCAAACCGGTCATGCTGGAGGATGTTGCAGGCAGCAGAACGTCTCCCACGGCGTCTCCAGACTCTGTCACGTCTGTCACATGTGCTCAGTGTGAACCTGCTTTCATCTGTGAAGAGCACAGGCGCCAGTGGCGAATTTGCCAATCTTGGTGTCTCTGGCAAATGCCAAACGTCCTGCACGGTGTTGGGCTGTAAGCACAACCCCCACCTGTGGACGTCGGGCCCTCATACCACCTCATGGAGTCTGTTACTGACCGTTTGGCAGACACATGCACATTTGTGGCCTGCTGGAGTCATTTTGCAGGGCTCTGGCAGTACTCCTCCTTGCACAAAGGCGGAGGTAGCGGTCCTGCTGCTGGGTTGTTGCCCTCCTACGGCCTCCTCCACGTCTCCTGATGTACTGGCCTGTCTCCGGTAGCGCCTCCATGCTCTGGACACTACGCTGACAGACACAGCAAACCTTCTTGCCACAGCTCGCATTGATGTGCCATCCTGGATGAGCTGCACTACCTGAGCCACTTGTGTGGGTTGTAGACTCCGTCTCATGCTGTGGTCACCACCTGCAGAACCACTCCTTTATTGGGGTGTTCTTGCTAATTGCCTATAATTTCCACCTGTTGTCATTCCATTTGCACAACAGCATGTGAAATTATTTGTCAATCAGTGTTGCTTCCTAAGTGGACAGTTTGATTTCACAGAAGTGTGATTGACTTGGAGTTACATTGTGTGGTTTAAGTGTTCCCTTTATTTTTTTGAGCAGTGTATTTCTGCATCATTGAAGGTCCCCAAGAACACAGTGGCCTCCACCATTCTCTTAAAATGGAAGAAGTTTGGAACCACCAAGACTCTTCCTAGAGCCGCCAAACTGAGAAATTGAGGGAGAAGGGCCTTGGTCAGGGAGTGACCAAGAACCCGATGGTCACTGACAGAGCTCCAGAGTTCCTCTGTGGAGATGGGAGAACCTTCCAAGGACAACCATCTCTGCAGCACTCCACCAATCAGGCCTGTATGTAGTGGCCAGACGGAAGTCCACTTGGAGTTTGCCAAAAGGCACCTAAACACTCTCAGACCATGAGAAACAAGATTCTCTGGTTGATGAAACCAAGATTGAACTCTTTGGCCTGAATGCCATGTGCACGTCTGGAGGAAACCTGGAACCATCCCTACGGGAAGCATTGGTGGCGGCAGCATCATGCTGTGGTGATGTTTTCCAGCAGCAGGGACTGGGGACTAGTCAGGATCGAGGGAATGATGAACAGAGCAATGTACAGAGAGATCCTTGAGAAAACCTGCTCCAGAGAGCTCAGGACCTCAGACTGGGATGAAGGTTCACCTTCCAACAGGACAATAGACCCCTAAGCACACAGCCAAGACAATGCCAGA
>NW_019943906.1:31313-35002 GCF_002910315.2 Salvelinus sp. IW2-2015
AATTCAGAAAGTATTCAGACCCCTTTACTTTTTACACATTTTTTACGTTACAGCCTTATTCTAAAATGTATTAAATCTTTTTTTCTTCTCATCTATCTACACACAATACCCCATAATGACAAAGCAAAAATATATATATATATTTTGTTTGTGCAAATGTATTTGAAAAAAAAAACATATGCCTTATTTACATGAGTATTCAGACCCTTTGCTATGAAACTCGAAAATGAACTCAGGTGCATCCTGTTTCCATTGATCATCCTTGAGATGTTTCTACCAACTTGATTGGAGCACCCTGTGGTAAATTCAATTTATTGGATATGATTTGGAAAGGCACACACCTGTCTATATAAGGTTCCACAGTTGACTGTGCATGTCAGAGCAGAAACCAAGCCATGAGGTCGAAGGAATTGTCCGTAGAGCTCCGAGACAGGATTGTGTCGATGCACAGATCTGGGGAAGGGTACCAAAATACACTGCTCAAAAAAATAAAGGGAACACTAAAATAACACATCCTAGATCTGAATGAATGAAATATTCTTATTAAATACTTATTTCTTTTACATAGGTTGAATGTGCTGACAACAAATCACACAAATTATCAATGGAAATCAAATATTATCAACCCATGGAGGTCTGGATTTGAGTTCACCACATTTCCTCTTCCTTTTTTTTGGCTTCAGGACAAGTCTCTGAATGTCCTTGAGTGGCTCAGCCAGAGCCTGGACTTGAACCCGTTCGAACATCTCTGGAGAGACCTGAAAATAGCTGTGCAGCGACGCTCCCCATCCAACCTGACAGAGATGAGAAGATTTGCAGAGAAGAATGGGAGAAACTCCCCAAATACAGGTATGGCAAGCTTGTAGCGTCAAACCCAAGAAGACCCTTGAAATTTGGCTTGGCACCTAAAACCTTCACAAACTTTTACAGATGCACAATTGAGAGCATCCTGTCGGGCTGCATCACCGCCTGGTACATGTATATACTGTATTCTATTCTACTGTATCTTAGGCTGTGCAACTCTGACATTTCTCATCCATATATTTCTATATTCTTAATTCCATTCCTTTACTTAGATTTGTGTGTACTGTGTGTATTGTTGTGAAATTGTTAGATATTACGGCACTGTTGGTGCTAGAACCATAAGCATTTTGCTACACCCGCAATAACATGTGTATGTGACCAATACCATTTGATTTGATTCGAGGCTGTAATCGCTGCCAAAAGTGCTTCAACCAAGTACTGAGTAAAGGGTCTGAATACTTACATCAACGTGATATTTCAGTTTTTTTTATTTAAAATAAATGTGCCAAAATGTGTGGTCTTGGCATGTGCCCACTCTGGTCTTGGCAGGTGCCCACTCTGGTCTTGGCAGGTGCCCACTCTGGTCTTGGCAGGTGCCCACTCTGGTCTTGGCAGGTGCCCACTCTGGTCTTGGCAGGTGTGATCTTGCCAACAGCTGGCAGATACAGTGTGGGTTGTCTAGTCTACATGATGTGATTATTATTTGTTAAACGGCAGCCAGGAATCGATCATCACCAGAATAAGACCCTCGATATTAATTGAAAAGGCGCATTAAACTCATCACCGTACACTTTCACCACCCTGTGAAGTTCATCACAAATGATTGAATCTGTAGCCTAATAAACTGCATGATTCCCCACGTCGTAGTGGGAGTACGACATATCATCACGTGACTTTTACTTTGATGTGATGGTTATTAAAGCAATATTTTCACATATAAAGGCGTTTCCACCACCATTTCTCTACATAACTAATTTTACAGACACAAAAATATCCCACCATGTCGAAAAACAAATTATCTGTCTGTATTTATTCAATTGTATAGAAACCTTCTCTTGATTTCTTTTTTTTTTTTTTGACGGTATGACTTTACTTGAATAAAAAATGTGGATGGACACATGGTTATTGACACAGTTTAATCTAGTCTGGAACGTTAAGTATACAGTATCTAGTCTGGATCGTTAAGTATACAATATCTAGTCTGGACGTTAAGTATAACAATATCTAGTCTGGCCGTTAAGTATACATATCTAGTCTGGACGTTAAGTATACAATATCTAGTCTGGACGTTAAGTATACAATATCTAGTCTGGATGTTAAGTATACAAATCTAGTCTGGATGTTAAGTAATACAGTGTCTAGTCTCGATAAGTATACAATATCTAGTCTGGACGTTAAGTATACAATATCTAGTCTGGACGTTAAGTATACAATATCTAGTCTGGACGTTAAGTATACAATATCTAGTCTGGATTAAGTATACAATATCTAGTCTGGACGTTAAGTATACAATATCTAGTCTGGACGTTAAGTATACAATATCTAGTCTGGACGTTAAGTAATACAATATCTAGTCTGGATGTTAAGTATACAATATCTAGTCTGGAGTTTAAGTATACAGTTGTCTAGTCTCGATAAGTATACAATATTAGTCTCGATAAGTATACAATATCTAGTCTGGACGTTAAGTATACAATATCTAGTCTGGACGTTAGTATACAATATCTAGTCTGGACGTTAGTATAAATATCTAGTCTGGACGTTAAGTATACAATATCTAGTCTGGACGTTAAGTATACAATATCTGTCTGGACGTTAAGTATACAATATCTAGTCTGGACGTTAAGTATACAATATCTAGTCTGGACGTTAAGTATACAGTATCTAGTCTGGACGTTAAGTATACAGTATCTAGTCTGGACGTTAAGTATACAGTATCTAGTCTGGACGTTAAGTATACAATATCTAGTCTGGACGTTAAGTATACAATATCTAGTCTGGACGTTAAGTATACAATATCTAGTCTGGACGTTAAGTATACAATATCTAGTCTGGACGTTAAGTATACCAATATCTAGTCTGGACGTTAAGTATACAATATCTAGTCTGGACGTTAAGTATACAATATCTAGTCTGGACGTTAAGTATACAATATCTAGTCTGGACGTTAAGTATACAATATCTAGTCTGGACGTTAAGTATACAATATCTAGTCTGGACGTTAAGTATACATATCTAGTCTGGACGTTAAGTATACAGTATCTAGTCTGGACGTTAAGTATACAGTATCTAGTCTGGACGTTAAGTATACAGTTCTAGTCTGGACGTTAAGTATACAGTATCTAGTCTGGACGTTAAGTATACAATATCTAGTCTGGACGTTAAGTATACAATATCTAGTCTGGACGTTAAGTATACAATATCTAGTCTGGACGTTAAGTATACAATATCTAGTCTGGACGTTAAGTATACAATATCTAGTCTGGACGTTAAGTATAAATATCTAGTCTGGACGTTAAGTATACAATATCTAGTTTGGACGTTAAGTATACATATCTAGTCTGGACGTTAAGTATACAGTATCTAGTCTGGACGTTAAGTATACAATATCTAGTCTGGACGTTAAGTATACAATATCTAGTCTGGACGTTAAGTATACAATATCTAGTCTGGACGTTAAGTATACAATATCTAGTCTGGACGTTAAGTATACAATATCTAGTCTGGACGTTAAGTATACAATATCTAGTTTGGACGTTAAGTATACAGTATCTAGTCTGGACGTTAAGTATACAGTATCTAGTCTGGACGTTAAGTATACAATATCTAGTCTGGACGTTAAGTATACAATATCTAGTCTGGACGTTAAGTATACAATATCTAGT
>NW_019943906.1:35109-43739 GCF_002910315.2 Salvelinus sp. IW2-2015
ATTTAGGTGTTAACCCTGGATCCTTAATATACCGGATTTAATATATACATATTAGGTGTTTAACCCTGGGTCCTCGCTTCTGTGCGGTCTTTTCTTGTATTTAAACAGGAAAAGACCATTGAGTTTAGAACCCTCTTTTAGGAGGCGGACCTGTCATGAGGTCAGCAGGAAGTTGTCAGCATGTACACGGAACACAAGAACACAATATGTTCTCTATATTATAATTCAATATATGACTAATGTGTTATCCCCCCTCCACCCCTAGACTGCTGTGTACACTGTGTCCGGCCTGTCTGTTCTGTGATGCTGTCCCTGTGCTCGTGGTGGCCAGTGTCTGGCGTGTGGAGAGGGCTGTGAGGTGCTGTGTTGCTGTGGGGAGGGCGCTGCCGGCGGGTTGGCCTGTGGGGAGGACGCCTGCTCTGCCCGCTTGAATTGTGGGATACTGGAGGACTGCTGCGATCTTCAGACTGTCTGGAGATCTGCCTGGATGTTGTTCTATCTGCTTCCCTGTGTAGAAGAAGAAGAAGGAAGAGAAGAGGAAAACATTGAAATATTTGCCGGAAAGACAGGCGGAGTGGCTCTGTGTTAGGCCTCCTAAACAGACTGAGCCTTAATAGACAGGATAAATGATCACAACCACCATGTTGAACTCTTTTTATTACCCTCGTCGGACATCTTTGTTCTACACTAACATTGATTAAAGTTTGGGTTTTGGGTTTATTTAATATCAGTGTTTATTTTGCAAAGCCATTAGGCCACAGCACAGGTTGAGGATGAGATGTGTAGTGAGCAGTCTGACCAATCAGGATGAGGATGAGATGTTGTACTGAGCAGTCTGACCAATCAGGTTGAGATGTTGTAGTGAGCAGTCTGACCAATCAGGATGAGGATGAGATGTTGTACTGAGCAGTCTGACCAATCAGGATGAGGGTGAGATGTTGTACTGAGCAGTCTGACCAATCAGGATGAGGATGAGATGTTGTACTGAGCAGTCTGACCAATCAGTTGAGGATGAGATGTACTGAGCAGTCTGACCAATCAGGATGAGGATGATGTTGTAGTGAGCAGTCTGACCAATCAGGTGAGATGTGTACTGAGCAGTCTGACCAATCAGGTTGAGATGAGATGTTGTACTGAGCAGTCTGACCAATCAGGTGGAGGATGAGATGTTGTAGTGAGCAGTCTGACCAATCAGGTGGAGGATGAGATGTTGTAGTGAGCAGTCTGACCAATCAGGTGAGAGATGAGATGTTGTACTGAGCAGTCTGACCAATCAGATGAGAGTTTGTACTGAGCAGTCTGACCATCAGGATGAGATGTTGTAGTGAGCAGTCTGACCAATCAGGTTGAGGATGAGATGTTGTAGTGAGCAGTCTGACCAATCAGGTTGAGGATGAGATTTGTATTGAGCAGTCTGACCAATCAGTTGAGGATGAGATGTTGTATTGAGCAGTCTGACCAATCAGGATGAGATGTTGTACTGAGCAGTCTGACCAATCAGGATGAGATGTTGTACTGAGCAGTCTGACCAATCAGGATGAGATGTTGTACTGAGCAGTCTGACCAATCAGGATGAGATGTTGTATGAGCAGTCTGACCAATCAGGATGAGATGTTGTACTGAGCAGTCTGACCAATCAGGATAGATGTGTATATGAGCAGTCTGACCAATCAGGATGTGATGTTGTACTGAGCAGTCTGACCAATCAGGATGTGATGTTGTACTGAGCAGTCTGACCAATCAGGATGAGATGTGTACTGAGCAGTCTGACCAATCAGGTTGAGATTTGTAGTGAGCAGTCTGACCAATCAGGTTGAGATGTTGTAGTGAGCAGTCTGACCAATCAGGTTGAGATGTTGTAGTGAGCAGTCTGACCAATCAGTTAGATGTTAGTGAGCAGTCTGACCAACAGATGAGATGTTGTAGTGAGCAGTCTGACAATCAGTTGAGAGTTGTATGACAGTCTAGCAGTCTGACCAGTCGTAAAATTGAATTCATTCTCAAAAATAGAAGGTTTTTTAATAGGAAGCTAGAACTAAAGATGCATACTATAAACTGAAGAAGGAATGACAAGTCAACGTTGAGGAAGTAATGGATGACTGTAGATCATGACAGTTAACAGTACAGTGATACAGATGGAGAATCTTCATTTGAGCCAGTTTCTCACAGCAGGAAAAGAATCCTGCAGCAACAGGAAATGGGAATTATTGTTTGGATTATAATTAATGGACATTTTTTTGTTGGGGTTGATACAGTATTCGTAAGGGAAAATCTAGTCTGTAATTTCATAGTGGAAATTACAATCTTTAGAAGCTTTAAAAAAAATCTCAAATACAGCATCTGTTTTTTTTTTTTTTTTAACAATATGAGATTAACATTGTTTTATAAGATATACTTTTACAATAGATTTAACATTTTTTATAAGACATGCTGTTACAATGAGATTTAACATTGTTTTATAAGACATGCTGTTACAATATGAGATTTAACATTGTTTTATAAGACATGCTGTTACAATATGAGATTTAACATTGGTTTATAAGACATCTTGTGCCACTTGCCTCTGTCTGGACTAGTACACACTTCACAATGCTATGTGAAAATTAACCTCGCTGTTTCCTTTACATAGACATCATGTTGTAAGACAAGATGATTAGAGAAGTAGGTGAAACGGGAGTTTAAACCTCTACTAAACCTTCTCCTCTCCTTTTCCTAAAACAGTCACTTCTGGAATATCACTGTCCTTTCTCTTAACTGGCAGGAATCTGATTTAAGTATACAAATCTAGTCTGGCGTTAAGTATACAGTATCTAGTCTGGACGTTAAGTATACAATATCTAGTCTGGACGTTAAGTATACAGTATCTACTCGGACGTTAAGTATACAATATCTAGTCTGGACGTTAAGATAACAATATCTAGTCTGGACTTAAGTATACAATATCTATCTGGACGTTAAGTATACAATATCTAGTCTGGACGTTAAGTATACAATATCTAGTCTGGATGTTAAGTACATATCTATCTGGATTTAAGTATACAGTGTCTAGTCTCGATAAGTATACAATATCTAGTCTGGACGTTAAGTAGTATACAATATCTAGTCTGGACGTTAAGTATACAATATCTATCTGGACGTTAAGTATACAATATCTATCTGGACGTTAAGTATACAATATCTAGTCTGGACGTTAAGTATACAATATCTAGTCTGGACGTTAAGTATACAATATCTAGTCTGGACGTTAAGTATACAATATCTAGTCTGGATGTTAAGTATACAATATCTAGTCTGGATGTTAAGTATACAGTGTCTAGTCTCGATAAGTATACAATATCTAGTCTCGATAATATACAATATCTAGTCTGGACTTAAGTATACAATATCTAGTCTGGACGTTAATATACAATTCTAGTCTGGACGTTAAGTATACAATATCTAGTCTGGACGTTAAGTATACAATATCTAGTCTGGACGTTAAGTATACAATATCTAGTCTGACGTTAAGTATACAATATCTAGTCTGGACGTTAAGTATTACAATATCTAGTCTGGACGTTAAGTATACAGTATCTAGTCTGGACGTTAAGTATACAGTATCTAGTCTGGACGTTAAGTATACATATTAGTCTGACGTTAATAACAATATCTAGTCTGGACGTTAAGTATACAATATCTAGTTCGGACGTTAAGTATACAATATCTAGTCTGGACGTTAAGTATACAATATCTAGTCTGGACGTTAAGTAACATATCTAGTCTGGACGTTAAGTATACAATATCTAGTCTGGACGTTAAGTATACAATATCTAGTCTGGACGTTAAGTATACAATATCTATCTGGACGTTAAGTATACAATATCTAGTCTGGACGTTAAGTATACAATATCTAGTCTGGACGTTAAGTATACAATCTAGTCTGGACGTTAAGTATACAGTATCTAGTCTGGACGTTAAGTATACATATCTAGTCTGGACGTTAAGTATACATATTAGTCTGGACGTTAAGTTATATCAATATCTATGTCTGGACGTTAAGTATACAATATCTAGTCTGGACGTTAAGTATACCAATATCTAGTCTGGACGTTAAGTATACAATATCTAGTCTGGACGTTAAGTATACAATATCTAGTCTGGACGTTAAGTATACAATATCTAGTCTGGACGTTTAAGTATTACAATATCTAGTCTGGACGTTAAGTATACAATATCTAGTCTGACGTTAAGTATACAGTATCTAGTCTGGACGTTAAGTATACATATCTTAGTCTGGACTGTTAAGTATACAATATCTAGTCTGGACGTTAAGTATACAATATCTAGTCTGGACGTTAAGTATACAATATCTAGTCTGGACGTTAAGTATACAATATCAGTCTGGACTTAAGTATACATATCTAGTCTGGACGTAAGTATACAATATCTATTGGACTAGTATACAGTATCTAGTCTGGACGTTAAGTATACATATCTAGTCTGGACGTTAAGTATACAATATCTAGTCTGGACGTTAAGTATACAATACTAGTCTGGACGTTAAGTATACAATATCTATCTAGTAAGATAATATCTAGTCTGGAGTTAAGTATACAAATCTATCTGGAGTTAAGATACAATATCTAGTCTGGATGTTAAGTATACAATATCTAGTCTGGATGTTAAGTATTACAATATCTGTCTGGATGTTAAGTATACAATATCTAGTCTGGATTTAAGTATACAATATCTAGTCTGGATGTTAAAAAACCTCTACAGGATCAGTGTTGTCCCACGGGACGGTTGAGCTAACATAGGCTAATGTGATTAGCATGAGGTTGTAAGTAACAAAGAACATTTCCCAGGACATAGACATATCTGATATGGCAGAAAAGCTTAAATTATTGTGAATCTAACTGCACTGTCTGATTTACAGTAGCTATTACAGTGAAATAATACCATGCTATGTTTGAGGAGAGTGCACAATTATGAACTTGAAAATGTATTAATAAACCAAATTGGGCAGTCTTATACAACATTTTGAACAGATATGCAATGGTTCTTGGATCAGTCTAAAACTTTGCACATACACTGCTGCCATCTAGTGGCCAACATTTAAATTGCGCCTGGGCTGGATAATACATTATGGCCTTTCTCTTCATTTCAAGATGATGGTAACAAAAAAAAAACGCATGGGTTTTTTCTTTGTATTATCTTTACCAGATCTAATGTGTTATATTATCCTACATTTATTTCACATGTCCACAAACTTCAAAGTGTTTGTTTTCAAATTGTATCAAGAATATGCATATTCCTTTCTTCAGGACCTGAGCTACAGCAGTTAGATTTGTGGTATGTCATTTTAGGCAAAACATTTTTTTTAAAAGTTTGGATCCTTATAAGTTTTTAAGTACACAGTATATAGTCTGGTTTAAAAGTACAGATCTATCTGGATGCTAAGTACACAGTATATAGTCTGGTTTAAGAGTACGCATTAGCTGAAAATGCTAAGCTACACAATTATACTAGTCTAGTAATCTAGTCTGAATGCTAAGTACACAATATAGTCTGGTTAAGAGTACAGTATCTAGTCTGAATGCTAAGTACACAGAGTATATAGTCTGGTTTAAGAGTACAGGTATCTAGTCTGAATGCTAAGTACAAAACGTATATAGCTGGTTTAAGAGTACAGTATCTAGTCTGATATTATTAAGCTTTGCTGGTTATATTGTATACTTAACATCCAGACTAAATATTGTATACTTAACATCCAGACTAAATATTGTATACTTAACATACAGATTTCCTGCCAGTTAAAGAGAAAGGAAAACAGTGATATTCCAGAAGTGACTGTTTTAGGAAAAGGAGAGGAGAAGGTTTAGTAGAGGTTTAAACTCCCGTTTCACCTACTTCTCTAATCGTCTTGTCTTACAACATGTTGTCTATGTAAAGGAAACAGCAGAGGTTAATTTTCACATAGCATTGTGAAGTGTGTACTAGTCCAGACAGAGGCAAGTGGCACAAGATGTCTTATAAACCAATGTTAAATCTCATATTGTAACAGCATGTCTTATAAAACAATGTTAAATCTCATATTGTAACAGCATGTCTTATAAAACAATGTTAAATCTCATTGTAACAGCATGTCTTATAAAACAATGTTAAATCTCATATTGTAAAAGTATATCTTATAAAACAATGTTAAATCTCATATTGTTAAAAAAAAAAAAAAAACAGATGCTGTATTTGAGATTTTTTTTAAAGCTTCTAAAGATTGTAATTTCCACTATGAAATTACAGACTAGATTTTCCCTTACGAATACTGTATCAACCCCAACAAAAAAATGTCCATTAATTATAATCCAGAACAATAATTCCCATTTCCTGTTGCTGCAGGATTCTTTTCCTGCTGTGAGAAACTGGCTCAAATGAAGATTCTCCATCTGTATCACTGTACTGTTAACTGTCATGATCTACAGTCATCCCATTACTTCCTCAACGTTGACTTGTCATTCCTTCTTCAGTTTATAGTATGCATCCTTTAGTTCTAGCTTCCTATTAAAAAACCTTCTATTTTTGAGAATGAATTCAATTTTACGACTGGTCAGACTGSTCAGACTGCTCACTACAACATCTCAACCTGATTGGTCAGACTGCTCACTACAACATCTCATCCTGATTGGTCAGACTGCTCACTACAACATCTCAACCTGATTGGTCAGACTGCTCACTACAACATCTCAACCTGATTGGTCAGACTGCTCACTACAACATCTCAACCTGATTGGTCAGACTGCTCACTACAACATCTCAACCTGATTGTCAGACTGCTCAGTACAACATCTCATCCTGATTGGTCAGACTGCTCATACAACATCAATCCTGATTGGTCAGACTGCTCAGTACAACATCACATCCTGATTGGTCAGACTGCTCAATACAACTCTCATCCTGATTGGTCAGACTGCTCAGTACAACATCTCATCCTGATTGGTCAGACTGCTCAATACAACATCTCATCCGATTGGTCAGACTGCTCAGTACAACATCTCATCCTGATTGGTCAGACTGCTCAGTACAACATCTCATCCTGATTGGTCAGACTGCTCAGTACAACATCTCATCCTGATTGGTCAGACTGCTCATACAACATCTCATCCTCAACCTGATTGGTCAGACTGCTCAATACAAAACTCTCATCCTCAACCTGATTGGTCAGACTGCTCACTACAACATCTCATCCTCAACCTGATTGGTCAGACTGCTCACTACAACATCTCATCCTGATTGGTCAGACTGCTCAGTACAACATCTCATCCTGATTGGTCAGACTGCTCAGTACAACATCTCATCCTCCACCTGATTGGTCAGACTGCTCACTACAACATCTCATCCTCCACCTGATTGGTCAGACTGCTCACTACAAAATCTCATCCTCCACCTGATTGGTCAGACTCTCAGTACAACATCTCATCCTCAACCTGATTGGTCAGACTGCTCAGTACAACATCTCAACCTGATTGGTCAGACTGCTCACTACAACTCTCATCCTCATCCTGATTGGTCAGACTGCTCAGTACATCTCATCCTCAACCTGATTGGTCAGACTGCTCAGTACAACATCTCATCCTCATCCTGATTGGTCAGACTGCTCAGTACAACATCTCACCCTCATCCTGATTGGTCAGACTGCTCAGTACAACATCTCATCCTCATCCTGATTGGTCAGACTGCTCACTACAACATCTCAACCTGATTGGTCAGACTGTCAGTACAACATCTCATCCTCATCCTGATTGGTCAGACTGCTCACTACAACATCTCATCCTCAACCTGTGCTGTGGCCTAATGGCTTTGCAAAATAAACACTGATATTAAATAAACCCAAAACCCAAACTTTAATCAATGTTAGTGTAGAACAAAGATGTCCGACGAGGGTAATAAAAAAGAGTTCAACATGGTGGTTGTGATCATTTATCCTGTCTATTAAGGCTCAGTCTGTTTAGGAGGCCTAACACAGAGCCACTCCGCCTGTCTTTCCGGCAAATATTTCAATGTTCTTCCTCTTCCTCCTTCTTCTTCTTCTTCTACACAGGGAAGCAGATAGAACAACACTCCAGGCAGATCTCCAGACAGTCTGAAGACTCGCAGCAGTCCTCCAGTATCCCACAATTCAACAGGGCAGAGCAGGCGTCCTCCCCACAGGCCAACCCGCCGGCAGCGCCCTCCCCACAGCAACACAGCACCTCACAGCCCTCTCCACACGCCAGACACTGGGCCACCACCGAGCACAGGGACAGCACCTCACAGAACAGACAGGCCAGGACACAGTGTACACAGCAGTCTAGGGGTGGAGGGGGGGATAACACTTAGTCATATATTGAATTATAATATAGAGAACATATTGTGTTCTTGTGTTCCGTGTACATGCTGACAACTTCCTGCTGACCTCATGACAGGTCCGCCTCCTAAAAGAGGGTTCTAAACTCAATGGTCTTTTCCTGTCCTGTTTAAATACAAGAAAAGACCGCACAGAAGCGAGGACCCAGGGTTAACACCTAATAATGTATATATTAAATACGGTATATTTAGAGATCCAGGGTTAACACCTAATACTGTAATATATTAAATACGTATATTTAAGGACACAT
>NW_019943906.1:45247-51871 GCF_002910315.2 Salvelinus sp. IW2-2015
ACTCCCGAGAGATACTGATATTGTATACTTAACGTCCAGACTAGATATTGTATACTTACGTCCAGACTAGATATTGTATACTTAACGTCCAGACTAGATACTGTATACTTAACGTCCAGACTAGAATACTGTATACTTAACGTCCAACTAGATATTGTATACTTAACGTCCAGACTAGATATTGTATACTTAACGTCCAGACTAGATATTGTATACTTAACGTCCAGACTAGATATTGTATACTTAACGTCCAGACTAGATATTGTATACTTACGTCCAGACTAGATATTGTATCACTTAACGTCCAGACTAGATACTGTATACTTAACGTCCAGACTAGATACTGTATAACTTAACGTCCAAACTAGATATTGTATACTTAACGTCCAGACTAGATATTGTATACTTAACGTCCAGACTAGATATTGTATACTTAACGTCCAGACTAGATATTGTAATACTTAACGTCCAGACTAGATATTGTATACTTACGTCCAGACTAGATATTGTATACTTAACGTCCAGACTAGATATGATACTTAACGTCCAGACTAGATCTTATCTAACGTCCAGACTAGTACTGTATACTTAACGTCCAGACTAGATCTGTATACTTAACGTCCAGACTAGATACTGTATACTTAACGTCCAGACTAGATACTGTATACTTAACGTCCAGACTAGATACTGTATACTTAACGTCCAGACTAGATATTGTATACTTAACGTCCAGACTAGATATTGTATACTTAACGTCCAGACTAGATATTGTATACTTAACGTCCAGACTAGATATTGTATACTTAACGTCCAGACTAGATATTGTATACTTAACGTCCAGACTAGATATTGTATACTTAACGTCCAGACTAGATATTGTATACTTAACGTCCAGACTAGATATTGTATACTTAACGTCCAGACTAGATATTGTATACTTAACGTCCAGACTAGATACTGTATACTTAACGTCCAGACTAGATACTGTATACTTACGTCCAGACTAGATACTGTATACTTAACGTCCAGACTAGATATTGTATACTTAAGTCCAGACTAGATATTGTATACTTAACGTCCAGACTAGATATTGTATACTTAACGTCCAGACTAGATATTGTATACTTAAGTCCAGACTAGTACTTTTACTTAACGCAGACTAGATATTGTATACTTAACGTCCAGACTAGATATTGTATACTTAACGTCCAGACTAGATATTGTATATCTTATCGAGACTAGATATTGTATACTTATCGAGACTAGACACTGTATACTTAACATCCAGACTAGATATTGTATACTTAACATCCAGACTAGATATTGTATCTTAACGTCCAGACTAGATATTGTATACTTAACGCCAGACTAGATATTGTATACTTAACGTCCAGACTAGATATTGTATACTTAACGTCCAGACTAGATATTGTATACTTAACGTCCAGACTAAGATTTGTATACTTAACGTCCAGACTAGATATTGTATACTTAACGTCCAGACTAGATATTGTATACTTATCGAGACTAGACACTGTATACTTAACATCCAGACTAGATATTGTATACTTAACATCCAGACTAGATATTGTATACTTAACGTCCAGACTAGATATTGATACTTAACGTCCAGACTAGATATTGTATACTTAACGTCCAGACTAGATATTGTATACTTAACGTCCAGACTAGATATTGTATAACTTAACGTCCAGACTAGATACTGTATACTTAACGTCCAGACTAGATATTGTATACTTAACGTCCAGACTAGATACTGTATACTTAACGTCCAGACTAGATATTGTATACTTAACATCCAGATTTCCTGCCAGTTAAAGAGAAAGGAAAACAGTGATATTCCAGAAGTGACTGTTTTAGGAAAAGGAGAGGAGAAGGTTTAGTAGAGGTTAAACTCCCGTTTCACCTACTTCTCTAATCATCTTGTCTTACAACATGATGTCTATGTAAAGGAAACAGCAGAGGTTAATTTTCACATAGCATTGTGAAGTGTGTACTAGTCCAGACAGAGGCAAGTGGCACAAGATGTCTTATAAACCAATGTTAAATCTCATATATGTAACAGCATGTCTTATAAAAACAATGTTAAATCTCATATTGTAACAGCATGTCTTATAAAACAATGTTAAATCTCATTGTAACAGCATGTCTTATAAAACAATGTTAAATCTCATATTGTAAAAGTATATCTTATAAAACAATGTTAAATCTCATATTGTTAAAAAAAAAAAAAAACAGATGCTGTATTTGAGATTTTTTTTAAAGCTTCTAAAGATGTTAATTTCCACTATGAAATTACAGACTAGATTTTCCCTTACGAATACTGTATCAACCCCAACAAAAAAATGTCCATTAATTATAATCCAGAACAATAATTCCCATTTCCTGTTGCTGCAGGATTCTTTTCCTGCTGTGAGAAACTGGCTCAAATGAAGATTCTCCATCTGTATCACTGTACTGTTAACTGTCATGATCTACAGTCATCCCATTACTTCCTCAACGTTGACTTGTCATTCCTTCTTCAGTTTATAGTATGCATCCTTTAGTTCTAGCTTCCTATTAAAAAACTTCTATTTTTGAGAATGAATTCAATTTTACGACTGGTCAGACTGCTCAGACTGCTCACTACAACATCTCAACCTGATTGGTCAGACTGCTCACTACAACATCTCATCCTGATTGGTCAGACTGCTCACTACAACATCTCAACCTGATTGGTCAGACTGCTCACTACAACATCTCAACCTGATTGGTCAGACTGCTCACTACAACATCTCAACCTGTTGGTCAGACTGCTCACTACAACATCTCAACCTGATTGGTCAGACTGCTCAGTACAACATCTCATCCTGATTGGTCAGACTGCTCAATACAACATCACATCCTGATTGGTCAGACTGCTCAGTACAACATCACATCCTGATTGGTCAGACTGCTAATACAACATTCATCCTGATTGGTCAGACTGCTCAGTACAACATCTCATCCTGATTGTCAGACTGCTCAATACAACATCTCATCCTGATTGGTCAGACTGCTCAGTAACACATCTCATCCTGATTGGTCAGACTGCTCAGTACAACATCTCATCCTGATTGTCAGACTGCTCAGTACAACATCTCATCCTGATTGGTCAGACTGCTCAATACAACATCTCATCCTCAACCTGATTGGTCAGACTGCTCAATACAACATCTCATCCTCAACCTGATTGGTCAGACTGCTCACTACAACATCTCATCCTCAACCTGATTGTCAGACTGCTCACTACAACATCTCATCCTGATGGTCAGACTGCTCAGTACAACATCTCATCCTGATTGGTCAGACTGCTCAGTACAACATCTCATCCTCCACCTGATTGGTCAGACTGCTCACTACAACATCTCATCCTCCACCTGATTGGTCAGACTGCTCACTACAACATCTCATCCTCACCTGATTGGTCAGACTGCTCAGTACAACATCTCATCCTCAACCTGATTGGTCAGACTGCTCAGTACAACATCTCAACCTGATTGGTCAGACTGCTCACTACAACATCTCATCCTCATCCTGATTGGTCAGACTGCTCAGTACATCTCATCCTCAACCTGATTGGTCAGACTGCTCAGTACAACATCTCATCCTCATCCTGATTGGTCAGACTGCTCAGTACAACATCTCACCCTCATCCTGATTGGTCAGACTGCTCAGTACAACATCTCATCCTCATCCTGATTGGTCAGACTGCTCACTACAACATCTCAACCTGATTGGTCAGACTGCTCAGTACAACATCTCATCCTCATCCTGATTGGTCAGACTGCTCACTACAACATCTCATCCTCAACCTGTGTGTGGCCTAATGGCTTTGCAAAATAAACACTGATATTAAAATAACCAAAACCCAAACTTTAATCAATGTTAGTGTAGAACAAAGATGTCGACGAGGGTAATAAAAAAGAGTTCAACATGGTGGTTGTGATCATTTATCCTGTCTTTAAGGCTCAGTCTGTTTGGAGGCCTAACACAGAGCCACTCCGCCTGTCTTTCCGGCAAATATTTCAATGTTCTTCCTCTTCCTCTTCTTCTTCTTCTTCTACACAGGGAAGCGATAGAACAACACTCCAGGCAGATCTCCAGACAGTCAAGACTCGAGCAGTCTCCAGTATCCCACAATTCAACAGGGCAGAGCAGGCGTCCTCCCCACAGGCCAACCCGCGGCAGCGCCCTCCCCACAGCAACACAGCCACTCACAGCCCTCTCCACACGCCAGACACTGGGCCACCACCGAGCACAGGGACAGCACCTCACAGAACAGACAGGCCAGACACAGTGTACACAGCAGTCTAGGGGTGGAGGGGGGATAACACTTAGTCATATATTGAATTATAATATAGAGAACATATTGTGTTCTTGTGTTCCGTGTACATGCTGACAACTTCCTGCTGACCTCATGACAGGTCCGCCTCCTAAAAGAGGGTTCTAAACTCAATGGTCTTTTCCTGTTTAAATACAAGAAAAGACCGCACAGAAGCGAGGACCCAGGGTTAACACCTAATAATGTATATATTAAATACGGTATATTTAAGGATCCAGGGTTAACACCTAATACTGTAATATATTAAATACAGTATATTTAAGGACACAGGGTTAACACCTAATAATGTAATATATTAAATACGGTATATTTAAGGACTCAGGGTTAACACCTAATAATGTAATATATTAAATACGGTATATTTAAGGCTCAGGGTTAACACCTAATATGTAATATATTAAATACGGTATATTTAAGGACTCAGGGTTAACACCTAATAATGTAATATATTAAATACGGTATATTTAAGGACCCAGGGTTAACACCTAATACTGTAATATATTAAATACGGTATATTTAAGGACACAGAGTTAACACCTAATAATGTAATATATTAAATATGGTATATTTAAGGACACAGGGTTAACACCTAATACTGTAATATATTAAATACGGTATATTTAAGGTCACAGGGTTAACACCTAATACTGTAATATATTAAATACGGTATATTTAAGGACACAGGGTTAACACCTGATAATGTTATATATTAAATACAGTATATTTAAGGACTCAGGGTTAACACCTAATAATGTAATATATTAAATACGGTATATTAAGGCGAGGACACAGGGTTATTAACACCTAATACTGTTATACATTAAATACGGTATATTTAAGGCCAGGAGGGGTGAAGAGCGACAGAAGATTAACACTTAGCCACATACATACAACTCATTAGTGGCATATCAATCAATTAATGTATCAATCAATTAATGTATCAATCAATTACATTTCATGTATATAGCCAGTTTAATAATAACAAAGCCTCATTTTATATCATTGAATAACAAAAAACTGAGTGTCAAAATACAGTTAAAAAACCCACATTATTTTCTTTTTAGCCGTTTGGTGACTTTTGCAACGCCACAAAACAACAGGTCAACATATCCTGTTTATCAGTCTGACGGTGAGGGGCCATGCAGCAGAGCTGGACTGATAAAGCTGTCAGAGGGGAGCGTGGCTTCAAGGTGGCTTAAAGATAAAGACTAGATCGTAGTGACGGGGGGGACATGCCTCAACGTGTGCTCTGGTGATCTGTTCACACTGCCCCAGACAGGAACCTATTTCAATTGGTTCAAATCAATGATTCTGCCAGCTAAGACCAATGAAGTGGCTTCTTTTCTGGCATAGTTATWGTTACCCGAGCAGTGTAGAAGGGACCCTAACACCTGAACAAAAATATTCTTCGAACTCAAGTCAACAATAATTGAAGACCTTATTCCACTGTTCATTTTTTTACACAGTCCTACCCATCTTTTCTGTCCACTTTTGTATAATCATACATGTAACGAAGCTACAACAGATATATAAATATATATATTGACTGTCTATGAAACATATAATAACTTGTTATTATTCTCACCGTCTCCAGCTATTTCCTTTATCTGGGTGGCGTCTGCTTTCAATGAGTTCTGGCTCCTTGTGGTGGACGGCAGGTGTTGTTTTTTAATAGGGTGTCCATGGTGTCTGTCACAGGCTTGGGACTGAGGGGACTGGGGGGACTGGGGAGACTGGGGGGACTGAGGAGACTGAGGAGACTGAGAGGACTGGGGGGACTGGGGAGGGCTCCATCCTGTCTGGTTAACAGAGGCAGAAGGAGGAGTACAGACGGGGGAGGTGGAGGCTCCGTTGATCAGGGTCTCGAGGGACGTTTTCGGACTGGACGACACAGGGACCCCACTGGGAAGCTCGACTGTGTGAGTGAGCAGTCAATCAATCAATCAATCAATCAATCAATGTTTACCTTTTATACAACGCTGAACATTTTACAATAAAGTTAATAAAAGGAGAAGCTGTTGAGCTAATGTTTTGAAGTGTTAAATGAGATTCCATCGTTATCAGTAGCATTACCTCTCTGTAGATGGTATGGGTTCGATGGTATACTGTTTGGTAGGAGATGTGACGTGTCGTCAGTTGTGTTGAGATCTGTCATAGAATCATCACTATCTTCCCCATCAGCTCTGGCAGACCTTACAGAGGGCTCTGGGAGCTCTGCTGAACCAGCACAGAATACACAT
>NW_019943906.1:52495-73001 GCF_002910315.2 Salvelinus sp. IW2-2015
ACACATGGTATACATATTTGTCCACTATAACCTAACCTGTATACCATATAACCTCACCTGTATCCACCATAGCCACACCTTTGTCCACTGTAAATCTCACCTGTATCCACTATAACCCACCTGTATCCACAATAACCACACCTTTGTCCACTGTAAACCTCACCTGTACAATATAACCTCACCTGTAGCCACTATACCCAACCTGTATCCATTAAACCCAACTGTATCCATTATAACCCAACCTGTATCCACTATAACCAAACCTGTAGCCACTATAACACCAACCTGTAGCCACTAAAAACCTGTAGCCACTATAACCCAACCTGTATCCACTATAACCTCACCTGTATCCACTATAACGCAACCTGTATCCACTATAACGCAACCTGTATCCACTATAACCTCATCTGTATCCACTATAACCCAACCTGTATCCACTACAACCTCACCTGCATGCACTATAACCACCTGTATCACTATAACCCAACCTGTACCACTATAACCTCACCTGTAATGCACTATAACCTCACCTGTATGCACTATAGCCCAACCTGTATCCACTATAACCTCACCTGTATGCACTATAACCCAGCCTGTATCCACTATAACTCACCTGTGTCCACTATAACCTCACCTGTATCCACTATAGCCACACTGTGTGTTCCCCGGGTGTCCCATTAGACAGTGGCTGTTGGGTAAAAACACTGGTATTAGCTGTGGCTGTTGGGTAAAAACACTGGGTATTAGCTGTGGCTGTGTGGTCTGGTACTCTGGGAGGTCCAGGGGGCACTTGGCCCCTCTGTCCCCTTGACCCTGTCCTGACTGGATGACTGTCTCTCCTGTCCTCTCCTGCTGTAGCAGCTCCATGTTGTCCAGACAGGCAGTCTCCTCTCCAACACGACACGACACTCACTTGTTACCAAACCTGACAACACGGGGGGGTTAAGGGCTGGATTCAATCCCATCAGTGGTAGATCCAAGTATGATATAATTGCTCTTGGCATATTAAAGGTAATTTTTCGATTGACATTGACCTAGCTGTGGCTGTGTGGTCTGGTACTCTGGGAGGTCCAGGGGGCACTTGGCCCCCTCCTGTCCCTTGACCCTGTCCTGACTGATGACTGTCTCTCCTGTCCTCTCCTGCTGTAGCAGCTCCATGTTGTCCAGACAGGCAGTCTCCTCTCCAGACACCTGTTACCAACCCTGAACATAACACAGGGGGGTTTAAGGCTGGGATTCAATCCCATCAGTGGTAGATCCAAGTTATATAATTGCTCTTGGCATTTAAAGGTAATTTTCGATTGACATGACCTATGCAATGTTTAACGTAAAAGCGGTCTCTGCGAACGCAACAACATTRCCTTTAAAASGTGCATAGCTGACAAAACACGATCGGATTAAATCCCGGCCTAAACTAAATATTATGAAATTAATTAAAACAGACAGAGAAACAATTTCAGATGTGAAATTGATCTCAGAGATGTTAATTACACAAGTTTAAAGTACTTTTGTTTCATGACCAAAACACCCTTGTATGGATGGTTAACTGACTGGACACAGAGTACAGTAGGGAACATATAAAACTAGGTCAATGGACATATTTAGGGTACAAGACACCTTTAGGGTACAAGGCACCTTTAGGGTACAAGGCACCTTTAGGGTACAAGGCACCTTTTAGGGTACAAGGCACTTTTAGGGTACAAGGCACCTTTAGGGTACAAGGCACCTTTAGGGTACAAGGCACCTTTAGGGTACAAGGCACCTTTAGGGTACAAGACACCTTTTAGGGTACAAGGGACCTTAGGGTAGCATAGGCACTTTAGGGTACAAGGATAAGCATTTAGGGTACAAGTCCAAAAGACAGTACATGGTCTAATAATATTTTATATGAGGACCTGGTGTGTGTGTGTGTGTGTATGTGAAATGTGTAATGTGCATGTGTGTGTGTGTGTGTGTTTTAAAAAAGAAAGTGAATTCTGATTTCACATTTTCCATTTTTCATATGCAATGTCTTCCCTATTTTTTGAATATTCACTTAGCCTATTTTTGACTTGTGTTGTCTTCTCCACGTCTTGACGTTTCATGCTTAATCTTTATGATTACCGACAACATTGGTTCGTTGACACCAAATCAACATTCAGACTAGCTTTAGTTTATTAGTCATATWATTCATTGCCTACAAGTCTAGAATTGGCTACGAAAATTTTACTTTACTGATGTTAAACTGAACTTTTACTAACCAGTAATTAACAGATGTCATAGTTCATGGAAATGCACAAATTAAGTATTCTAGGGCTATCATATTTTTTACATCATTATAGTCTAGTCTTTATGAATTAAGGTCAATTGGTAAACTGCTATGAAAAAACAAATTAATCTTCMAAATAAATCAAACGCCTACACAGTAAGAAACTATCCCAAACAAAAACCCCRCTAATTTGAACCTATTAGTATGCTTACCTGAACGTGATGCCAGTCTTAGACCACGGGTGAAACGATGCAGAAAACATTAGTTTGTAAACTATCGGAAAAACTTGACATTCCGCGACATTCTGTCGGTAATAGGCTAGTCCCGTGTGCTGGTCTTAAAAGCGAGCAGTGACTGCGCCGACAGATGCGCGTTAGCGGATGAACCGGGCAACAGTTGGAGTGCGAGACGGGGATGGGGTCGAGCGTCATCAAGATAGACCACCTCCGCTTCCTCGGGTTACTTGAATAACAGTCAATGTGTTCACATCATTAGAGCTAACTGGGGATGTGTCTATCTTGTCAGCTGTTGAATATTTGACACACTTGGCATTTGTTTTGGCCTAACCTATATTTCCCCAAAAAAACTTTGACGCGAAACTTTTAATATAAAACATGCTTCTTCTTATCATGGCTACATATATCTGTGTGTCACAATGCGTGTTATGTGGGCAGTTTTGACTGATTTTATCCCTTTTCTAGTTTAGATAGGCTACTGAATATCTAATTAAATAAGACAAATCTCTTTCAGCTACAAGTGTCTGTTTTATACTCGTTTTTTTAACACGTTGCCTATTCCCCAAAACGCGTCAGTGCTGCTCAGGTGTTAAGTCTTTTATGCAATACTGCCAGCTAGTGGAGACTATCTGTCATTACAGGCTGCTGCCACTAGTATCAGCTGTTCCGTTTTAGGGGAATGGTAAGAATGTGCCAAGCTTACAGCGTCAAAAGGTACTTTAACAAAGTACTGTGTAAAGGGTCTGAATACTTATGTAAATGTGATATTTCCGTTTTTATACATTTGAAAAAAATGATAAAAACCTGTTTTTGATTTGTTATTGTGTGTAGATTGATTGGGGGGGGTCAAGGGGTCTGAATATTTATATATATTTTTTAACTTTTCAGTGACATCCAATTGGTAGTTACAGTCTTGTCCCATCGCTGCAATTGCCGTACAGACTCGGGAGAGGCGAAGGTCGAGAGCCATGCGTCCTCCGAAACACGACCCTGCCAAGCCGCACTGCTTCTTGAAACACCGCTCGCTTAACCCTGGAAGCCGGCCGCACCAATGTGTCGGAGGAAACACCATCCAACTGACGACCGAAGTCGGCTTGCAGACGCCCGGCCCGCCACAAGGATTCGCTAGAGCGCAATGGGGCAATGACATCCCAGCCGGCAAAACCCTCCCCTAACCTGGGCGACGCTGGGCCAATAGTGCGCCACCTCATGGGTCTCCTGGTCACGGGATCGAAACCGGCTCTGTAGTGCGATGCAGTGCCTTTGTCGGCTACGCCACTCGGGAGGGCCTTCTGAATGCACTATATATACACCGCATGAATTTACACAAGATATACTAAGAATGAAATGTACAGTAGTAGAAATATTAGAATGAGCTCTGTTAGGAATACAGTATTTAAATACACAGTACARAACCCCATGGCAGAATGGACAGAATTGTAGGAAATTAGCTTGTGCTAAAGTGGCTTTCAGAGGTAGTTTGGAACTCTGTAGTGAGTGTTGTATCCCGAGGACGGACGATTTTTAACGCTGCTACGCTTTTCATGCACTCGGCGGTCACGTTCTGTGAGCTTGTGTGGTCTACAACACCGTTGTTGCTCCAAGATGTCTTTCTGTACTAACAGCGATATTATATTGTGTGTTTCTCTTTTTTCCAGTAAAAGAACAACAGCCGTACATACTGTTGGACCAGGAGAGGAGGAGAGGAACGCACCGCCAGGAGAGGGACGCACCGCCAGGAGAGGGACGCACCGCCAGGAGAGGGACGCACCGCCAGGAGAGGGACGCACCGCCAGAAGAGGGACGCACCGCCAGGAGAGGGACGCACCGCCAGGAGAGGCCTATGAGCTGTTGGACCAGGAGAGGAGGAGAGGGACGCACCGCCAGGAGAGGGACGCACCGCCAGGAGAGGCCTATGAGCTGTTGGACCAGGAGAGGCCTATGAGCTGTTGGACCAACAGAGGTCTATGAGCTGTTGGACCAACAGAGGTCTATGAGCTGTTGGACCAACAGAGGTCTATGAGCTGTTGGACCAGGAGAGGCCTATGAGCTGTTGGACCAGGAGAGGGACGCACCGCCAAGGATAGGTAGACCCCCCCCCACCCCCGGGGATCCTAACCCTAGAACCTCCACCAGGACGACCCCCTGACCAGCCCCACACCCCCGGGGATCCTAACCCTAGAACCTCCACCAGGATGACCCCCTGACCAGCCCCTCACCCCACAGGCCTCCTGGCCCTGATATTGCACCAGACCATCCTACACGACCCGGTCACCACAGACCTACGCACCGTCAAGGATAGATAGACCCCCCCGAGGACCCCAATCTTAGGACCCACTCCTCGACCCCCGAGTCCTTCTGCACCATATCATCCAACATGACCCGGTTACTACTGATATACGCACCGCCAAGGATAAGTAGACCCCCCCAGGACCCCAAACCTACAACCACCACGACGACCCCCCTCCTTCAACCACGACCCGGTCACTACCAACCACACGCACCGCCAAGGACCGATAGACCCTGTTAGCAAGGCAACCCCGTTACCACGACGACCCCGTTACCATGGTGAACATGTTACCATGGCAACACCTTCACCAAAACAACCAGTGACTGTGACCCGGTTACCTGGATCCACACCCGACTAAGGGGGCAGTTGAAATCGGTGAGAGGGAAACATTTTGTGTGGGGGGGGGGGTGTTCTTGATTGGGAATAACATTGAACTCTGCTTATATCACGCTAAACCACAATAAACAGAAAGCTCAAATGCTGAGACCATTGAGTGCGTTTGAAGAGACAGGTTGCCACGAAGTCTGGAGCTCATCTCTGTTGCTCTGTATTGGCACGATGGACAGCTCCTGCACACTAAAGGAAGGCCGTTTTGGTCATGAATATAGGCTATAGAATAAATAGGCTGTTTGTGTAAATGGCGAACGCAGTCTTACACACAGCTGTCTACCCAAAATAACTCAATGCTCAAAGTAGTAGCCTAGTTATTCATGCAAAACAAAAAATACTGAATAGCACAACGGAACAAAACAGGGGAAGGGCCTACTATAGGCCTATAAACAAAATATTACATCGATAAAAGACATGACACAATCTATATTTATGCTCGTTAAATTAACAGTAAACAAAAGCAGTAAACAAAAGGTGAATGCAACCAGCTGTCTTGCCAAATATATTGACCTAAAAACACAAGATGTAAAGTGTTGGTCCCATGTTTCAGGAACTGAAATAAAAGATCCTGAAAATTTACCAAAAGCTTATTTCTCTCAAATGTTGTGCACAAATTTGTTTACATCCATGTTAGTGAGTATTTCTCCTTTGTCAACATAATCCATCCACCTGACAGGTGTGGCATATCAAGCAGCTGATTAAACAGCATGATCATTACACAGGTGCACCTTGTGCTGGGGAACAATAAAAGACCACTGGCTGGAGCATGGCAGCATCATCACGGCTGGGCTTGGGGGCGTCTTCGATGGTTTGATTTCTGATATCCATTGTGGCAGTGGCAGATTAGCTGGTTAGAGCTAAATAGGCTAACAACACTTTTTACAGCTAGTGAAGACGCTTACTAAGCAGAGTTGAGTGAAGCAGCTTCAACTGTAAACTTGACCCCATCCTTATAAATCAAAATCAAATATTACAGGCGGAGGCGTATCACGTTATTCACATAGCCTACTACGTTATTCACTTAGCCCTACTACATTATTCACTTAGCCTATCACAGATGAGCATTCTATGGAAACCAAAAGGAATCATCTTAACCGCCCAGTGGCTTTCCATTGCCCCCCCCAGTCATACTTAACCGCCCAGTGGCTTTCCATTGCCCCCCCCCCCCAGTCATACTTAACCGCCCAGTGGCTTTCCATGCCCCCCCCCCCCCAGTCATACTTACCACCCAGTGGCTTTCCATCGCCCCCCCCCCAGTCATACTTAACCCCAGTGGCTTTCCATCGCCCCCCCAGTCATACTTAACCACCAGTGGCTTTCCATCGCCCCCCCAGCCAACTTAACCCCAGTGCCTTCCATCGCCCCCCAGTCATACTTAACACCCAGTGGCTTTCCATTGCCCCCCCAGTCATACTTAACCGCCCAGTGGCTTTCATCGCCCCCCCAGTCATACTTAACCGCCCCAGTGGCTTTCCATCGCCCCCACAGTCATACTAACCGCCCAGTGGCTTTCCATTGTCCCCCCAGTCATACTTAACCGCCCGTGGCTTTCCATGCCCCCCCCAGTCATACTTAACCTCCCCTTGGCTTTCCATTGCCCCCAGTCATACTTAACCGCCCAATGGTTTCCATTGCCCCCCCCCCCAGTCATACTTAACCACCCAGTGGCTTTCCATCGCCCCCCCCCCCAGTCATACTAACCACGCCAGTGGCTTTCCATCGCCCCCCGTCATACTTAACCACCCAGTGGCTTCCATCGCCCCCCGTCATACTAACCTCCAGTGGCTTTCCATTGCCCCCCAGTCATACTTAACGCCCCGTGGCTTTCCATTGCCCCCCCCCCCCGTCATATCTAACCTCCCCGTGGCTTTCCATTGCCCCCAGTCATACTTAACCGCCCAGTGGCTTTCCATTGCCCTCCCCAGCATACTTAACCACCCAGTGGCTTTCCATCGCCCCCCCCGTCATACTTAACCCACCAGTGGCTTTCCATCGCCCCCCCCCCCCCCCCCGTCATACTTAACGCCCAGTGGCTTTCCATGCCCCCCCCCGTCATACTTACCCCAGTGGTTTCCATTGCCCCCCCAGTCATACTTAACCTCCGTGGCTTTCCATTGCCCCCCAGTCATACTTAACCCCCGTGGCTTTCCATGCCCCCAGTCTACTTAACCAGTGGCTTTCATCGCCCCCCCCCCAGCATACTTAACCGCCCCCAGTGCTTTCCATCGCCCCCCAGTCATACTTAACCGCCCAGTGGCTTTCCATTGCCCCCCCCAGTCATCACTAACCGCCCAGTGGCTTTCCATTGCCACCCAGTCATACTTAACCGCCCAGTGGCTTTCCATTGCCCCCCCCCAGTCATACTTAACGCCCAGTGCTTTCCATTGCCCCCCCAGTCATACTTAACCGCCCAGTGGCTTTCCATGCCCCCCCCCCCCAGTCATACTTAACCGCACAGTGGCTTTCCATTGCCCCCCCCCCAGTCATACTTAACCGCCCAGTGGCTTTCCATCGCCCCCCCCTACACACTCTGCGATACGCTCTGTCCATTGTGCTGACACAGCACAGAGGAGGAGATACAGATTTTGCTCCAACCTGTCACTCAAGCATTTGAACTTTGTGTTATTTTTATATACAGGGACATAAAACTAAAACTGAAGTGGCTAATACCAATTCTTTGCCCCCTGGTGGAGCTTGGCCCGCCTGGACCTCTCCACCTACAAGGACAGATCGACAGACAGACAGACAGACATCCCAGGTCTACATGAGAGTATTTTAATTGTATTTGTAAATGTTTTTAATGATTTGGGCAGGATCAGAAACCGCACCAACACTAGTTTACATGGTGTTCTGAAGGCAGCAACAGTAACTGACTGCCAGAGACCACAGAGAGTACACGTTTCATTGTCATTGCATTGTCTTACGTCTGATAGCGGCAGCGTAGCCTAGTGGTTAGAGTGTAGGGGCGGCAGCGTAGCCTAGCGGTTAGAGCGTTGGACTAGTAACCGGAAAAGGTTGCTGGATCGAATCCCCCGAGCTGASAAGGTAAAAATCTGTCGTTCTGCYCCTGAACAAGGCAGTTAACCTACTGTTAGGCTGTCATTGAAAGTATTTGTTCTTAACTGACTTGCCTAGTTAAATAAAATAAAAATTAAATAGCATCAATGACTGTTGTATGAGTGGCGCCACCTGCATGAGGACAATGGTACTGCATTACAGTGTTACGCTGTGCTCTGTTATATCTGAATAACAGTTCTTTCCCCCCCAAGACACCCTATCCAAATAATGTTCACTACATCTGTTAGGTTGGATTTGTTAGGTTAGATTACTCGTTGGTTATTACTGCATTGTCGGAACTAGAAGCACAAGCATTTCGCTACACTCGCATTAACATCTGCTAACCACGTGTATGTGACAAATWAAATTTGATTTGATAAAGACTCATATCTCCCTCACTAGCTTTAAGCACCAGCTGTCAGAGCAGCTCACAGATCACTGCACCTGTACATAGCCCATCTGTAAACAGCCCATCTACCTACCTCATCCCCATACTGTATTTATTTATTTATCTTGCTCCTTTGCACCTCAGTATCTCAACTTACCATTCATCTTCTCACATCTACCATTCCAGTGTTTAATTGCTATATTGTAATTACTTCGCCACCATGGCCTATTTATTGCCTTAACTTACCTCATTTGCACTCACTGTATATAGACTTTTTTGTTTTCTTTTGTTCTACTGTATTATTGACTGTATGTTTTGTTTATTCCATGTGTAACTCTGTGTTGTTGTATGTGTCACACTGCTTTGCTTTATCTTGCCAGGTCCCAGTTGTAAATGAGAACTTGTTCTCAACTGGCCTACCTGGTTAAATAAAGGTAGGGTTATATATATAATATAAAATACCTGGTTAAATAAAGGTTAATAAAATATAAATAATAATAAAAAAGGGAAGAGTGTGCCATTTGGGACAAATCAAATAAATCAGTTGTAATCAGAAGTTTACTCACTTAGGTATGTATGTTTATTTTTTTACATTAACGGCACACACAGTGCTACTTCTTGTTAATTATCTATCCTGATTGACTAGTCCTTTACCCTACCTACAGTTGAAGTCGGAATTTACATACACTAGGTTGGAGTCATTAAAACTCGTGTTTCAACCACTCCACACATTTCTTGTTAACAAACTATAGTTTTGCAAGTCGTTAGGACATCTACTTGTGCATGATGCAAGTAATTTTTCCAACAATTGTTTCCAGACAGATTATTTTACCTTTATTAACTAGGCAAGTCAGTTAAGAACAAATTCTTATTTTCAATGATGGCCTAGAAACTGCCTTGTTCAGGGCAAAACAACATATTTTTACCTTGTCAGCACGGGGATTCGAGTCTAACGCTCTAACCACTAGGCTACCTGCACCCCAATTTCAATTATAATTAATTGTATCACAATTCCAGTGGTCAGAAGTTTACATACACTAAGTTGACTGTGCCTTTAAACAGTTTCGAAATTTCCAGAAAATTATGTCATGGCTTTAGAAGCTTCTGATAGGCTAATTGACATCATTTGAGTCAATTGGAGGTGTACCTGTGGATGTATTTCAAGCTACCTTCAAACTCACTGCCTTTTTGCTTGACATTATGGAAAATAAAAATAAATCAGCCAAGACCTCAGAAAAAAAATTGTAGACCTCCACAAGTCTGGTTCATCCTTGGAGCAATTTCCAAACGCCTGAAGGTACCACGTTTCATCTGTACAAGCATAGTACGCAAGTATAAACACCATGGACCACACAGCCGTCATACCGCTCAGGAAGGAGACGCATTCTGTCTCCTAGAGAATGTAACTTCCGGCGCCGACCGAGATGGCCGCCTCGCTTCGCGTTCCTAGGAAACTATGCAGTATTTTGTTGTTTTTAGTGTTATTCCTTACATTGGTACCCCAGGTAGTCTTAGGTTTCATTACATACAGTCGGAGAGAACTACTGAATATAAGAGCAACGTCAACTCACCATCGTTACAACCAGGATATTGACTCTCCCGAAACGGATCCAGTGTTTTGCCTTCCACCCAATACAATGGATCTGATCCCAGCCGGCGACCCTAAACAACAACGCCGTAAAAGGGGAAAACGAGGCGGTCTCCTGGTCAGGCTTCGGAGACGGGCACATCGCGCTCCACTCCCTAGTATACTACTCGCCAATGTCCATCTCTTGACAATAAGGTTGATGAAATCCGAGCACGGGTAACATTCCAGAGAGACATCAGGGATTGTAACGTTCTTTGCTTCACGGAAACATGGCTCACTCGAGAGACGCTAACGGAGTTGGTGCAGCCAGCTGGTTTCTTCACGCATCGCGCCGACAGAAACAAACATCTTTCTGGTAAGAAGAGGGCGGGGTGTATGCCTTATGATCAACGAGACGTGTGTGATCATAACAACATACAGGAACTCAAGTCATTCTGTTCACCAGATTTAGAATTCCTCACAATCAAATGTCGACCGCATTATCTACCAAGGAATCTCTTCGATTATAATCACAGCCGTATATATTCCCCCCAAGCAGACACATCGATGGCCCTGAACACTTTATCTGACTCTTTGTAAACTGGAAACCACACACCCTGAGGCTGCATTCATCGTAGCTGGGGATTTTAACAAGGCTAATCTGAAAACAAAACTCCCTAATTCTATCAGCATATCGATTGTGCTACCAGGGCTGGTAAAACCTTGGATCATTGTTATACTAACTTCCGCACGCATATAAGGCCCTCCCCCGCCCTCCTTTCGGAAAAGCTGACCATGACTCCATTTTGTTGCTTCCAGCCTACAACAGAAACTAAAACAGCAAGCTCCGCGCTCAGGTCTGTTAACTCTGGTCCGACCAATCTGATTCCACGCTTCAAGACTGCTTCGATCACGTGGGTTGGGATATGTTCCGCATTGCGTCAACAACAACATTGACGAATATGCTATTCGGTGACGAGTTCATTAGAAAGTGCATTGACGATGTCGTACCCACAGCAACGATTAAAACATTCCCAAACCAGAAACCGTGATTGATGGCAGCATTCGCGTGAAACTGAAAGCGCGAACCACTGCTTTTAACCAGGGCAAGGTGACCGGAAACATGACCGAATACAAACAGTGTAGCTATTCCCTCTGCAAGGCAATCAAACAAGCAAGTCCCAGTATAGAGACAAAGTAGAGTCGCAATTCAACAGCTCAGACACAAGAGGTATGTGGCAGGGTCTACAGTCAATCACGGATTACAAAAAGAAAACCAGCCCGTCGCGGACCAGGATGTCTTGCTCCAGACAGACTAAATCACTTTTTGCTCGCTTTGAGGATAATACAGTGCCACTGACACGGCCCGCTACCAAACCTGCGGGCTCTCCTTCACTGCAGCCGAGGTGAGTAAAACATTTAAACGTGTTAACCCTCGCAAGGCTGCAGGCCCAGACGGCATTCTCAGCCGCGTCCTCAGAGCATGCGCAGACCAGCTGGGGTGTGTTTAAGGACATATTCAATCAATCCTTATCCCAGTCTGCTTCCACATGCTTCAAGAGGCCACCATTGTTCCTGTTCCCAAGAAAGCTAAGGTAACTGAGCTAAACGACTACCGCCCGTAGCACTCACTTCCGTCATCATGAAGTGCTTTGAGAGACTAGTCAAGGACCATATCCACCCTACCCGACACCCTAGACCCACTCCAATTTGCTTACCGACCCAATAGGTCCACAGACGACGCAATCGCAACCACACTGACACCACACTGCACACTGCCCTAAGCCATCTGGCAAGAGGAATACCTATGTGAGAGCTGTCATCGACTACAGCTCAGCATTAACACCATAGTACCCTCCAAACTCGTCATCAAGCTCGAGACCCTGGGTCTCACCCCGCCCTGTGCAACTGGGTCCTGACTTCCTGACGGGCCGCCCCCAGGTGGTGAGGGTAGGTAACAACATCTCCACCCCGCTGATCCTCAACACTGGGGCCCCACAAGGGTGCGTTCTGAGCCCTCTCCTGTACTCCTGTCACCCACGACTGCGGTGGCATGCACGCCTCCAACTCAATCATCAAGTTTGCGGACGACACTACAGTGGTAGGCTTGATTACCAACCGACGAGACCGCCTACAGGAGGAGCGAGGGCACTCGGAGTGTGTGTCAGGAAAATAACCTCACACTCAACGTCAACAAAACAAAGAGATGATTGTGGACTTCAGGAAACAGCAGAGGGAGCACCCCCTATCCACATCGACGGGACAGTAGTGGAGAAGGTGGAAAGTTTTAAGTTCCTCGGTGTACACATCACGGACAAACTGAATTGGTCCACCCACACAGACAGCGTTGTGAAGAAGCGCAGCAGCGCCTCTTCAACCTAGGAGGCTGAAGAAATTCGGCTTGTCACCAAAAAGCACTCACAAACTTCTACAGATGCACAATCGAGAGCATCCTGTCGGGCTGTATCACCGCCTGGTACGGCAACTGCTCCGCCCACAACCGTAAGGCTCTCCAGAGGGTAGTGAGGTCTGCACAACGCATCACCGGGGGCAAACTACCTGCCCTCCAGGACACCTACACCACCCGATGTCACCAAAAGATCATCAAGGACAACAACCACCCGAGCCACTGCCTGTTCACCCGCTATCATCCAGAAGGCGAGGTCAGTACAGGTGCATCAAAGCAGGGACGAGAGACTGAAAAACAGCTTCTATCTCAAGGCCATCAGACTGTTAAACAGCCACCACTAACATTTAGTGGCCGCTGCCAACATACTGACTCAACTCCAGCCACTTTAATAATGGGAATTGATGGAATTATGTAAAATGTATCACTAGACACTTAAACAATGCCACTTAATATAATGTTTACATACCCTACATTACTCATCTCATATGTATATGTATATACTGTACTGTATATCATCCACTGCATCTTGCCATCTTTATGTAATACATGTATCACTAGCCACTTTAAACTATGCCACTTTATGTTTACATACCCTACATTACTCATCTCATATGTATGACTGTACACTATACCATCTACTGCATCTTGCCTATGCCGTCTGTACCATCACTCATTCATATATCTATGTACATATTCTTTACCCTTTACACTTGTGGTATAAGGTAGTAGTTGTGGAATTGTAAGGTTAGATACATGTTGGTTATTACTGCATTGTCGGAACTAGAAGTGTAACAGTTTAACTTTAACGGCGTCCCCTCGTCCCGACCGGGCGCGAACCAGGGACCCTCTGCACACATCAACAACGGTCGCGCCACGAAGCATCGTACCCATCGCTCCACAAAAGCCGCGGCCCTTGCAGAGCAAGGGCAACACTACTTCTAGGTTTCGAGCAAGTGACGTAACTGATTGAAACGCTAGTAGCGCGTACCCGCTAACTTGCTAGCCATTTGACATCCGTTACAGAAGCACAAGCATTTCGCTACACTCGCATTAACATCTGCTAACCATTGGTATGTGACAAATACAATTTGATTTTAATGTACTTTGGTGCGAAAAGTGCAAATCAATCCCAGAACAACAGCCAAGGACCTTTTGAAGATGCTGGAGGAAACAGGTACTAGTATCTATTCCACAGTAAAACGAGTCCTATATCGACATAACCTGAAAGGCCGCTCAGCAAGGAAGAAGCCACTGCTCCAAAACTGCCATAAAAAAGCCAGACTACGGTTTGCAACTGCACATGGGACAAAGATCGTACTTTTGAGAAATGTCCTCTGTTCTGATGAAACAAAATAGAACTGTTTGGCCATAATGACCATTGTTATGTTTGAGGAAAAAGGTGGAGGCTTGCAAGCCGAAGACACCATCCCAACCGTGAAGCACAGGGTGGCAGCATCATGTTGTGGGGGTCTTGCTGCAGGTGGGACTGGTGCGATTCACAAAAATATGGCATCATGAGGGAGGAAAATTGTGTATTGGAGTCCATCACAAAGCCCTGACTCAATCCTATTAGAAAATTTGTGGCAGAACTGAAAAAGCGTGTGCGAGCAAGGAGGCCTTCAAACCTGACTCAGTTACACCAGCTCTGTCAGGAGAATGGGCCAAATTCACCCAACTTATGTGGGAAGCTAGCCGAAAAGTTTGACCCAAGTTAAACAATTTAAAGCAATGCTACCAAATACTAATTGAGTGTATGTAAACTTCGACCCACTGGGAATGTGATGAAAGAAATAAAAGCTGAAATAAATAATTCTCTCTACTATTATTCTGACATGTCACATTCTTAAAATAAAGTGGTGATCCTAACTGACCTAAGACAGGGACATTTTACAAGGATTAAATGTCAGGAATTGTGAAAAAAAGTGAGTTTAAATGTATTTGGCTAAGTTGTATGTAAACTTCTGACTTCAAGTGTACGTTGGGATTCATGATGTGGACAAAGCAACACCTTTATGTTTCCTATGTTCCCACAAACTGTCGAAGAGCGTTTTCAAGTGTCGTCTGAAATCAGGTTATTGTGTTTTGTGGTATTTTATTGCCGAAGTCAACATTACATATTTTTCTTCTTAATAACCAAGTATTGGAATGGAGTTTAGGAATTATGTGACACATTAAAACCTGCCAATGAGACATTGGAATGGATGCCCTATTGATTTTACAGCATACATGGTTGGGTGTGATGGCCTACTTACCAGATGTTGGCTCATCCATATTTGATTTAGAATATGCCTCTTTTTCAAGATCTAAAAATCAGTTTTGTTCCTAGTCAGTTTTGCTGACTTTGCTGATAGCTACATTGAGGAAAAATGTACTGACTGTGATATGTGGTTGTCCCACCTAGCTATCTGCAGATGAATGTACTGACTGTGACTGCGATATGTGGTTGTTTCACCTAGCTATCTGTAGATGAATACTGACTATGACTGTGATATGTGGTTGTCCACTAGCTATCTGAAGATGAATGTACTGACTGTGACTGTGATATGTGGTTGCTCCTCCTAGCTATCTGAAGATGAATGTCTCTACTATGACTGTGATATGTGGTTGTCTCACCTAGCTATCTTACGATGAATGTACTGACTATGACTGTGATATGTGGTTGTTTCACTAGTTATCTGCAGATGAATGTACTGACTATGACTGTGATATGTGGTTGTTCCACCTAGCTATCTGGAGATGAATGTACTGACTGTGACTGCGATATGTGGTTGTCTCACCCAGCTATCTTACGATGAATGCACAAACTGTAAGTCGCTCTGGATAACAGCGTCTGCTAAATGACTAAAATGTCAAATGAACAAATCAATTATCATACCAGATAATAATAACAATAAAATAAATGGTATAGGTCCGATTCCATTCATGAGCGGGACCCCTCCCCCAATATATAYACTATTCAACAGAGAACGCATTTTCTAACGTTTTCACCGACACTCAAAGGGATTGCGTAGAAGGGAAAGGGTAGCAATGTTTGATCATGGGGTAGCCTAATTAGTCTTATCAGGCCATTAGTCTTATTTAGCCTAAAATGTCCGTGATCCTCTGCCATCATTCTTCACTAAGGTCACAACATTTATAATATTCAGAGACATTAAGTCCCGTGATGCACTAGTCATAGTGCACATAACTCGGTCACCCATTCAAAGTTGGACTCGATACAATTTGGCCGATACTTAAAYWTTTTTWTTTTTTATTATCTTGCCGATCGCCGTCCCTTCCCGCTCGTTCTGCACATGCCCAGTTCAACACGTTAGTCCCCTGAAGAAAAAAAAGGAACGAGAACAGGAAGACGATCGAACGTGATTTCGGCCGCGATGGAAGAAGCTTTGCTGTGTGAGTATTTTCAACGAATTTCTGTCAATTTAGCGGTTTGTTTACATTTGTTGCAACGTTGCAAATCAGTAACAAAGATTGGCGCTACATCGCTGACAAAAATCACGAATGGAGTTTTCAAAACAGAATCATTATAACACGAKAATTAAAAAAATCTGAGTAGCGCATAACATTCTCCTGCAATGATCAGTTTTTCAGTAGTAGCGCCGAAGGGAAACATCGAGCCGGGGACGGAGAATGCAGGGAGGGAGAGGGGGAGTGAGCAGCAGAGGAGGGTCCTTGAAAACGAGGAGGGGTGTRTTCATTACGTTGATTCTGCTGCAAAACGTCGTTACTTCAAACGCTTTTGAGTTCTGTTTTGTTAGAAGTTGTAGTTCAGTCGTGTCTCTTAAAAAATAAATAATAAACGCCTGGAAGAGGTTGAAGGAACCCCGCGCCGCGGTCTTCACTTCAGAGAGAACGCTTTCGCAGACTATTCAGATTGGTTTCCACGCGTTGCCATTCCCATACAATTAACGTGAACTACAACTTCCGTTTAAGTACCCAACAGCTTTTACGTCACGTTGAAGAGGCGTTTGGAGAAAAAAAACGGATTCACAGACGTAAACGTTATGCAACAGAATCGGCGTAATGAATACATCCCCTGTTGTTGGAGTCACATGGATCAGACGAGCGACCAGGCGGAATCATGGCGGATGGGAACACGAAAGTGGTTTTGTTTTTGTGTGTGTGTGTTTTTGCTACAGTGCTTCGATGCACGCCTACCCATGTTAATGACTAGCAACAACCAAGCCATATTTCCAGTTGTTGTTTTAGAGTTTGGGTAGATAACAGCTGTGTGGGTCACTAGCTATGTATCAAACGTGTTGGTAATATTCATCAACAAAAACACTACAATCAGATGAAGTTGTAGTGATTTCATTGCTGCAGTTCGAAACAGCTGGACGTGCTAGTTACAGTGTGTTAGCTAGTTACAGTTAGCTAGTTACAGTGTGTTAGCTAGTTACAGTTAGCTAGTTACCGTGTGTTAGCTAGTTACAGTTAGCTAGCTACAGTGTGTTTTGAGTTTGTCAAAGGCAAGACACTGTAACTAACAAGAACTTGCAGATGGCCCATTCATAAACTACAGGTTGATAAGGAGATCTTGACACAAGTCAGTCTTAATTAGCCTACCAGATTTATATTATTACAATAACCCAAACGCATTTTCATGATGATATTGAGGTTTTTCTCAGTTCTGCTTACATTTTCACATTTTAGCAGACACTTATCCAGAGGGACTTAGCGCATTCCTATGTAGCTAGGTGCAACATGCAACATAGGACCACACTCCTGTATACAAGGGGCTGTGCTTCATTGTGATTTGAGCACAGGGCTGCAGTCATTGATTCAGTGTTTCCCCTCACAATTCCTGAGCCCCCCCCCCAAAAAAATAAATAAAAGTTTGATTTTAATTTGACTGTTATAATGCCAGAAGGTTTGCCTCTTGCTTTTGGAGGCCTAGAGAAAGTTTGACGTAGGCAAAGACTGAATTGATTATCAGTGTTGTGAACAGACACCGTACAAACTATTCTGCAAAGCATGTTGACGAATGCCTTTTGACAAAATATACCAGCCAGTTTCCACCCTGCTAGTACTGTGTTTAAAGCTTGAGCAGGGTGATGTGGTGTTTCCTTGTGAGTTTTGTAGTTTGACTAATTGATTAAGTTAAGCCGCTAGGTGATTGGTTGGATTTAAAACATGGGCAGGGTTTAAACTTCCAAGAGCAACCCCAAAGGCCTGTATAATATTCTAACTCTGCAAGGTGTAGGCTTAATAATGTAGCTATTACATTTCCCACCCACCCCCTCTCCCTGGTAATTGTTTCTAATAAGCTAGTTTATATATTATCCATTAGGCCTATTTGCCACTCCGGTTCTGTTATCTTGAAAAGTGGCGTCAGCATTGCATTTATTATTATGCTGCTGCATTTCTGCAGACAGTGGCGTTTTCTTTGGCGTTTTTTTTGTTTTTTGTTCTGCCAGGCCGCCCTCGATCAGTGCGCTGTGATCACCATGACAACCACGGGTTTTTTTTTTTTTCTTCTTCTCCGGTGCTAAACATATCGCCAAGGCACCAGCATGTAGCCTTGGAAACCCACATGGGTGACCCGCCAAGCTCCAGATTGATGGTTTCRATTTAGCCAAAATCCATGGTTTCTTGTTGTTTCTATGTTACTGTGTGGCCTTGCATGTTAGTTCCCAGTAAATTACATGTTTAGTCCTAGCAATCGTTGTCAATGGTTGAGATTTTGAATGAACATTTTGAATGGTGGTTATATATTGATAATTTCAGACCTGTAATTTGTTACCTCGTTCTTTCTATATTATAATAAATAATGATACCGACTGCCATTTTTTCCTTTATTTCAGAGTGTTCCAAACATCAGCTGACCCGACCCAGACACCTTACCACCACAAATGCCAAGATGGAGAAACGAGAGACTTTGTGTGTAGACCTTCATATGTCGTAAGGCTACAGGCGAAAACAGAGGAGGACCTGTGTTTGCTGTGAGTCAGTAACGTTACTGAACATGGATGATAAACAGTGAGTAGGCCTAACCTAGATTACATTCGACCCGACATGGACAGGAAGCGCCCTAAACTGCTCATCCTAAGGAGAGACACAGTAGAGGGTAGGATGGTGGCACGACACATTGCTCTGGAGGAGGACACGCCCCTGAGCCACGCAGCCAATCAGGCTCCAGACCTCRGAGAGGGAGCCAATCAGGGAGACGGGGCTGAAGAAGAGGTGAGGAGGGGTGTTTTCAGTGATCTGAAAGACGTTTTGAACATTGCAGATAGAGAACAGACAGAGCTCACTCCAGTCCTTATTTTAACAGACAATTGCAACTTTTAAAGAAAAGTATTATATGTTAACATATGCCATTTAGCAGASACTTTTACAGCAATTTACAGTCATTTACATAGAAATTACGTTGTATACATTTTACACTCTTGGCACCATCATTTCAGTTTATTCAGCTATAGCAGGTCTTTTAATTTAATTTTAAATGTCATCAAATTATTCCCACGTACCTGCAACAAGCTGATTTTTAGCTATGTTAGCATTTTTTCCCTATTTTGAGACAATCATATTTGTTCTACACCACATTTCTATCTGAATGTTCTGTGTCATTACGTACTCCTGAACAGTGACTAGAGTCGACAACGTTCCCTTTTCTATCTGCCAAGACAATCCTTATCTGTTGTACATTTCTATCTTCATGTGCTGTAACATGACAGACCCGTGGTGAAGAGACCCTTGGTGAAGAGACCCGTGGTGAAGAGACCCGTGGTGAAGAGACCCGTGGTGAAGAGACCCGTGGTGAAGAGACCCGTGGTGAAGAGACCCGTGGTGAAGAGACGCTGATCCAGCTGGAGAGCGACATGCTCCCTCTTGGAGCAGAGGTCCAGATGCACGCGGTTTCCAGTCACCGACTCGGGAGTCTGGTTCTGGCCCAGGGGACAGGGGAGGGAGAGGGGTGTCTGGCCCAGGGGACAGGGGAGGGAGAGGGGTGTCTGGCCCAGGGGACAGGGGAGGGAGAGGCATCACCCTGATTTAAGCTGTGATAGTGGCTAACTTGACTTCCCTGGTAAGCTGATTTAGCTGAAGTGGCTATTGATCTTACCATTAACTGATTTAGCTTATAGCGCTACTTGATTTTCCTGGTAACTTGATTAGCTGATAGTGGCTACTTGAATCTTCCTGGTAACTGATTTAGCTGATAGCGGCTACTTGAATCTTCCTGGTAACTGATTTAGGCTGATACTGTAATGACTTGATCTTGAGTGTTTTGGTGTTCTCCCCAACTAAATGCTCTGATTTAAAGCGTCTACTAAATTACTGAAATGTAAAATGATCATCGTTTTTTATTATGGTTACATTGTTAGTGTCTGCATTCTGCCAACTTCTTTTGGGTTTTAGGAACACAGTTGTCTCATTGACCGAGCGTACTATGTGCTCCACAACCTGACAGCTTTCTCTGGGTCAATAAAAGGGATGAATGTCTCTTAGCAAGAGCCTTGCCCTGTGATAGGACTAGTGTTCCTGTCCAGGGTTCCCTTACATCAAGCTGTCTCACTGTTACAGGGAAACAGGAGTAGATAGTGCCTGTCCAGGGGTGTCCTGTACCATCTAAGCTGTCTCACACAGAACAGGAATAACTAGTGTCCTGTCCAGGGGGTGTCCTAGTACATCAAAGCTGTCTCACTACGAAAAGCAGGAGAATAGACTAGTGTCCTGTCCAGGGGTGTCCTGTACATCAAGCTGTCTCCACTACAGAACAGGAGACAGACTAGTGTCCTGTCCAGGGGGTGTCCTGTAATCAAGCTGTCTCACTACAAAACAGGAGAAAGACTAGTGTCTGTCCAGGGGGTTCACTGTACATCAAGCTGTCTCACTACAGAAACACGGATAAGACTAGTGTCCTGTCCAGGGGTCTGGTACATCAAGCTGCTCACTACAGTAACAGGAGGACAGACTTCC
>NW_019943906.1:73597-79546 GCF_002910315.2 Salvelinus sp. IW2-2015
AGACTCCTGTTGTATGGGTTGTTCTGGCTCAGACATCCTTTATCCTTTGTCCAGACCGGCTCCTAAACGAAGGTGGAGGTGGAAGGTTCCGGTACAGGCTGACGACGACTGGGAAGTTTGTTCCGCTTTAGGACCGGGCTGGAAACGCAAAGTGGTGTTCCGTCGCTCGACCACCCTGCCCGCTAAGAGGAAGTGGGATACGTACTACTGCAGTCCTTGTGGGGACCGCATGAGGAGCAAGGTGAACACTTCATAAACACTTCTACAGCAAGAAGGGTAGCGGTTCCGTTATGAATTAATGTTTGAAGTGGATTTAACAGGTGACATCAATAAAGGATTCGTAGCTTTCACCTGGATTCACCTGGTCAGTCTACGTCACGGAAAGAGCAGGTGTTCATCATGTTTTGAGCCACATTAGAATATATCTTTACCATCGCGGGCCAGAATCATAAATCAGAATCACCCTCTGAATGATACACAATCCATGTCCCAATTCTCTCAAGGCTTAAAAGTCCTACTTTAACCCGTCTCCTCCCCTTCATCTACACTGATTTGAAGTGGATTTAATAGGTGACATCAATAAAGGATTCATAGCTTTCACCTGGATTCACCTGGTCAGTCTACGTCATGGAAACAGCAGGTGTTCCTAATGTGGTTCGAGTCCTGAACGCTGATTGGCTGAAAGCCGGGGTATATCAGATCGTATACCACGGGTATGACAAAAACATGTCTTTTTTTTTACTGTTCTAATTACGTCGGTAACCAGTTGATAATAGCAATAAAGCACGAGGGCGTGGTGTGTGGTGTATATGGCCGATATACCACGACTAAGTGATGTTCTTATTGGCACGACGCAACGCAGAGTGCACAGACGCTGCCATTAGCCATGGTATATTGGCCATATACCACAAACCCCCAAGGGGCCTTATTGCTATTATAAACTGTCTACCAATTGTAATAAATGTTTTTGTCATACCCGTGGTACACAAATCAAATGATGATATACAGTACAGTATATACATATACATATGAGATGAGTAATGTAGGGTATGTAAACATTATATTAAGTGGCACAAGGCTGCTATACCACGGCTGTCAGCCAATCAGCATTCAGCACTCCAACCACCTAGTGTATATTTATATTCCAAACTCATTACGAAATCTCAATTTCTTCTTCTTCTTCTTCTTCTTCTTTTTTACAACTTGTGGATTCTGTGTGTATAGTTATTATATTAATAGATATTGCTACACTGTTGGAGCTAGAAACCATAAGCATTTTTCTACACCTGCGATAACTTCTACAAAACGGTGTACGCGACCAATAAACTGATTTTAAACTCTGGTCCTTTAAAAACCTGCGTTGTGTAAAATATTGTGTGTTATAGCTTGTAAAATAAATACATGTGGTTTTGAAGTAAGTGTGGTGTGGTGATGCTGGTGTGGCGATGCTGTTGTAGCGATGCTGGTGTGTATGATCTGTATGTGATGTTTTACATTGATGCTAAATAACGTTGTCTTGCCTTGGACGGTCAATAAAGTTATATTCTATATTCTAAGGTTGAACTGGCCAAATACCTCCGTGGTGGCATGGACCTCTCTCGTTTTGACTTCCAGTCAGGACTCTTCTTGGATGAGAAGAGCAGGTTGAAGGTAAAACACTTCCTTACTTCCTGGTGCCATTATTATTCCTGGTGCCATTATTATTCCTGGTGCCATTATTATTCCTGGTGCCATTATTATTCCTGGTGCCTTACTTCCTGGTGCCATGGGTCTTATTCATTAGTGAAGAAGGAAGAACCGTCCCCGTTTTCAGCCCGCTTGCTTCTGATTGGTTCCTAGTGATTCGACCCTGGTTTCCACCTCCGATATTGCTGTGTATGTACTCAGTAGTTATGTAAAAAAAGAAAAATATATATATTTAGATTTATTTCCTCACCACAGCGTTTGAACCACTTGGAGGAAGTTCACTCCTCTAGTACGAGCACCTCCAGGGCTGGGACCCCTATGACCGACACCCCCAGGACAGGCACTCCAGACCTGGACCGAAACCACACCCCTGATGGCCTCCCTGGAACTCCCCAGCGCACCCCACAGAGTCAGGCCAGCTTCCCGCACATCACACAGTCCCCCACGGTTGTTATCCACATCAGCCTCCCCACCACCCCTAAGCCATCCGTGGCCAGTGGCTCCCCCTCCCTCCGTCTGGAGAAGATCTCCCCACAGAGACTCAGGTCTGTGGCATCTTCAAGCCGAGACGTGGTCATCCCTCGTCTGTCTCAGTCTCTCCTGCCTCTCAGCCCGACCAAAAAACAGCTCCTTCAGTCAGGACTACAACCGCTCAGCCCGACCAGGAATCAGCTCTCTCAATTAGGACTACAACCGCTCAGCCCAACCAAGAATCAGCTCTCTCAATTAGGACTACAACCGCTCAGCCCGACCAGGAATCAACTCTCTCAATTAGGACTACAACCGCTCAGCCCGACCAAAAACCAGCTCCTTCAGTCAGGACTACAACCGCCTAGCCCAACTAAGAATCAGCTCTCTCAATTAGGACTACAAACCCCAGAGAGGCACAGGAAGGTAGTAGTGATCCGTAAACCAGATGTGGATCTGGACCCAATCACCTCCCCTCCCCCTCAGCACCTTTCCCTGGTGACCCAGTGGACCCAGCAGTGGAGTGGGTCTAATATTGTGCTGAATGGACACAGAGAAATGGACGCAGAGAAACCAACTTGTACAGGTAGACATGGACAGGTAGAGTCAGTGGAAGTAACGTCCCTTAGGCCAAGGTCCTACGGTGAGAGGATTCAACAGATGAAAACAGCCAATGACAAAGATGGTGAGTCCTTTTTATTTCTCTCAATTCTTTTGTTTTCAACAAGCCAGGATAGTCCTCTCAGTATCACTGGCTTATCTTTCTCAGAGGGGTATACTACAAAGCAGGATCAAGGACTTAGCCAGCTAACTTCAAAGCAGGATCAAGGACTTAGCCAGCTAACTTCCCTGAATATTCTGAACAGAGTGGCGGCAGATCAGACAAAAAAATCAAAAGATTCCTAAGCTTCTGCGTACGTGTTGCTTCTACTTTAGGCAGTAGAGGTCAGGCTACTCTGGTGAATGGTGCTCGTTTTTTAATAAAGTTAAATAAAAGCTGAGATCACATATTGATATTCTTCTACGTAACAGAGTGAATATAATAGCACAGTATAACTGTCAGACAACAAAAACAAAACACGCACATTTATCTCTCGTGTGGCCAGAAGTCGACGACAACACGTCCCACTAGGCATAATACACAGGTAGGCTATGCTACGGTCTGTTAGCAACGTAGCTCTAAAATCCATTCAGGTAGGCTATGCTACGGTCTGTTAGCAATGTAGCTCTAAAACTCATTCAGGTAGGCTATGCTACTGTCTGTTAGCAACGTAGCTCTAAAATTCATTCAGGTAGGCTATGCTACGGTCTGTTAGCAACGTAGCTCTAAAATTCATTCACGTTTAGGCTATGCTACGGTTCTGTTAGCAACGTTAGCTCTAAAATTCATTCAGGTAGGCTATGCTACGGTCTGTAGCAACGTAGCTCTAAAATCATTCAGGTAGGCTATGCTACGGTCTGTTAGCAACGTAGCTCTTAAATTCATTCAGGTAGGCTATGCTACGGTCTGTTAGCAACGTACTCTAAAATCATTCAGGTAGGCTATGCTACGGTCTGTTAGCAACGTAGCTCTAAATTCATTCAGGTAGGCTATGCTACGGTCTGTTAGCAACGTAGCTCTAAATTCATTCAGGTAGGCTATGCTACGGTCTGTTAGCAACGTAAGCTCTAAAATCATTCAGGTAGGCTATGCTACGGTCTGTTAGCAACGTAGCTCTAAATCCATTCAGTAGCTATGCTACGGTCGTTAGGAACGTAGCTCTAAAATCTATTCAGGTAGCTATGCTACGGTCGTGTTAGCAACGTAGCCTAAATCTCTTCAGGTAGGCTATGCTCACGTCTGTTAGCAACGTAGCTCTAAAATCATTCAGGTAGGCTATGCTACGGTCTGTTAGCAACGTAGCTCTAAAATCATTCAGGTATGGCTATGCTACGGTCTTTTGCAGACGTAGCTCTAAAATCATTCAGTAGGCTATGCTACCGGTCTGTTAGCAACGTAGCTCTAAAATTCATTCAGGTAGGCTATGCTACGGTCGTTAGCAACGTAGCTCTAAAATCATTCAGGTAGGCTATGCTACGGTCTGTTAGCCACGTAGCTCTAAAATCCATTCAGGTAGGCTATGCTACGGTCTTGCTAGCAACGTAGCTCTAAAATCCATTCAGGTAGGCTATGCTACTTGGTCTTTAGCAACGTAGCTCTAAAAACTCATTCAGGTAGGCTATGCTACGGTCTGTTAGCACCTAGCGTCTAAAATCATTCAGTATAGGCTATGCTACGGTCTGTTAGCAACGTAGCTCTAAATTCATTCAGGTAGGCTATGCTACGGTCTGTTAGCAACGTAGCTCTAAATTCATTCATGGTAGCTATGCTACGGTCTGTTAGCAACGTAGCTCTAAAAATTCTTCAGGTAGCTATGCTACGTCTGTTAGCAACGATCAGCTCCTCAAGTCCATTCACGTAGGACATGACTATCGGTCTCTGTTAGCAACGTAGCTCTTAAAGATCCATTTCATAGGTTAGGCTATGCTACGGTCTATGTTGCCAAACGTCTGCTCTAAAAACTCATTCACGGTGGAGGTTAATTGTTGACTCACTGGTCTGTATAGGTCAACGTAGCTCTAAAATCCACATATCAGGTAGGCTATGCTACGGTCTGTACTATACGAGTGCTAGACTTCCTAGTACATATCCATTCAGACTCAGTGCTATGTCGTGGAACGGTCTGTTAGCAACGTAGCTCTTAAACTCATACAGGTAGGCTATGCTACGGTCTGTTAGCAACGTAGCTCTAAAATCCATTCAGGTAGGCTAGCTCGAAACAACACTATAACTCAACACCATCTTTAAAATATATCCCCATGAAACCGATTGAAATCAAATGGTTGGAATGCAGATGCTGTATGGAAGTTTCACTGATAAAACTTGAGGAATTCTCATTCATGAATGACAGTGAGAAATGTGAAGAAGACTACATACACACACACACACACGTTGTTGTGATGTAGGCTTGGGCGGTCTACAGTGGTTGATCAACTAAAAGTTTTGAGATTACGCTGCGGGACTTAGAGGTAATTTGTAGTTTAGTACGGTACCCTGCGTCACTGCTTCATTACTCCAGACCACCACCAGGGGGAGTTAGAGCACTCATTATGCTTTTGGGTCCCAAGGCGCTAATGTGTCTCTAACTGACAATGAATGGGCGACACAAACCTAAATAGAAACTGATAATTGTGACTTCAAAATTGAATTTGAATGAACTGAATGAGGATGAGGAAGGTGATTGAATTTAGAACAATTGTAGTAAAATTGCTCTTCCTCTGTCCTGCACCCACACCTGGAAAAAATACACTTAAAAAAAATAATTGTTGTTTCTACTTTGTCAGAAGAAGCTTTAACTGGACCTATATMTTATTACTTACTAAAACTGTTGTTATACTGTAAGGTTTTTATTCTAAGAAACTAAAACCTTATTACAGTGTAACTAAAATGTTATTTTTATATTGTTCAAATATATGTGTTGACCGAAATATAAGCAGCAAGTGATGTCTGCTAACTGAACAAGTTGCTGGTGCAGTCATATAGCCTCGGGAACTTACACATACAAAACGACAACTACACCCCACCTGCCCAGACCCACATGCTCACACCCGCATTACTCTCCGCCACATGGCCTCAAACTGCATCTTTTTTGGTTTCTCTCCGTCGCACACTCAAACTTTCAACATTTAGACAATAAAGCATTTTAAAGGCTGACTTTGGTTGAATTTCAGTTTTAAGTATACGTTTTTTTTTTT
>NW_019943906.1:86093-96803 GCF_002910315.2 Salvelinus sp. IW2-2015
TTATTATTTAAAAATCATACAATGTTATTTTCTGGATTTTTTTTTTAATTCCGTTTCACAGTTGAAGTGTACCATGATAAAATTACAGACTCTACATGCTATTAGTAGAAACCTGCAAATCGCAGTGTATCAAATACTTGTTCTCCCACTGTATATATTTATTTTAAATATATTTCAAGACATGGCATATAGTGCGTGAGATACCAAGGGTGGACGATACTTCTCGTCACACTCTCAGTCTTTCACAATAGCTGGCCTCGTGCTCTTTCACAATAGCTGGCCTCGTGTTATCTGTAGTTTTGAGCTGCACTGTCCCACTCTGTGGTGGATAACATCCACTCTTCGTTATGTAATGAGCTGTAAGGCACAACTATCCTATTTTTTTTGAAAATTAGCAGTCCACATGTCAAGTGTCATTGCGCCATTTTGTATTTACCTAAGTTCTCTCTCAACTCTGGGACTACCCACCAGCTGATGTTTTTTGCCTGATGCAGGACTCTAGTGACTGAAACATTCACACCTCCAGTAATTTCACAAAAGGATAGTCTAATAGCTCGGCTAGGTGTGGAAAATCCCCCAATTTTGTGCCACAGTTCAGACTACTGATAGATGCTGCGGTCAGTCAGAGTTGAGTCCTACTGTAAAGTGTAGCCTAAAGGTTCAAAATACGCCAAACTTCAAATCAAACTGTATTTGTCACATGTGCCGAATATAACAGGTTACTGTGAAATACTAACTTACAAGTAGAGGTCGACCGATTATGATTTTTCAACACCGATACTGATTATTGGAGGACCAAAAAAAGCCGATACCGATTAATCGGACGATTTTTATTTATTTATTTATCGAAGCAGCGTTACCCATGCAGAGCAAGGGGAACAACTACTCCAAGTCTCAGAGCGAGTGACGTTTGAAACGCTATTAGCGCGCACCCCGCTAACTAGCTAGCCATTTCACATCGGTTACACCAGCCTAATCTCGGGAGTTGATAGGCTTGAAGTCATAAACAGCGCAATGCTTGAAGCATTGTGAAGAGCTGCTGGCAAAACGCACGAAAGTGCTGTTTGAATGAATGCTTACGAGCCTGCTGGTGCCTACCATCGCTCATTCAGACTGCTCTATCAAATCATAGACTTAATTATAACATAATAACACACAGAAATACGAGCCTTAGGTCATTAATATGGTCGAATCCGGAAACTATAATTTCGAAAACAAACCGTTTATTCTATCAGTGAAATAGTGAACCGTTACGTATTTTATCTAACGGATGGCATCCCCAAGTCTAAATATTCCTGTTACATTGCACAACCTTCAATGTTATGTCATAATTATGTAAAATTCTGGCGAATTAGTTCGCAACGAGCCAGGYGGCCCAAAATGCTGCATATACCTTGACTCTGCTTGCACAGAATGCAAGAGAAGTGACACAATTTCCCTAGTTAAAATATATTCATGTTAGCAGGCAATATTAACTAAATATGCAGGTTTATTTTTTWAAACTTGTGTATTGATTTTAAGAAAGGCATTGATGTTTATGGTTAGGTACGTATTGGTGCAACGACAGTAATTTTTTCACGAATGCGCATGTTAAATCACCCGTTTGGCGAAGTAGGCTGTGATTCAATGATAAATTAACAGGCACCGCATCGATTATATGCAACGCAGGACAAGCTAGATACAGTAGTAATATCATCAACCGTGTGTAGTTAACCAGGGATTATGTTAAAATTATGATAGTTTTTTTTGTAAGATAAGTTTAATGCTAGCTAGCAACTTACCTTGGCTCCTTGCTGCACTCGCGTAACAGGTGGTCAGCCTGCCACGCAGTCTCCTCGTGGAGTGCAATGTAATCGGCCATAATCGGCGTCCAAAAATGACAATTACCGATTTATGAAAACTTGAAATCGGAACCTAATTAATCGGCCATGCCGATCCAGACTCCCAGGCTAGCAGTGAGTTATTGGAGCTAACGTGATGCAGTCCAGACTCCCAGGCTAGCAGTGAGTTAGTGGAGCTTAAGCTGATGCCCAGACTCCCAGGCTAGCAGTGAGTTAGTGGAGCTAACATGATGCAGTCCAGGCTAGCAGTGAGTTAGTGGAGCTAACATGATGCAGTCCAGGCTAGCAGTGCGTTAGTGGAGCTAGCATGATGCAGTCCAGGCTAGCAGTGAGTTAGTGGAGCTAACATGATGCAGTCCAGGCTAGCAGTGAGTTAGTGGAGCAGACCGGGGGATCTATAGTAAAGGGTCTGCTGCACTGATACCCAGGCTTGATCCGTGAGACACATTTTGATAGAAGTACCGAAAGTTACAAATTCTAGTACCGACCCGTTTTTCGTCTTCTAGTTTTAAAAAAGTACTGACGTTTCGGTATACCGCGCAACACTAGTGTGTGCACATGCAGCTCCGGAGACAGTGCTGTTCCTACTTCAGACAAGCATGCGTTAAAACGTTGTTCATTTGCACAATGTCTCTCGTTCACATTGGCTTGTAAATAAACAAACCTCACAAAAAAAGTATATTCTACCTATAGATGTATAACTTTATGAGCTGGATTGCCTGTCGTTGCCTTTGTGCTCGTTTAGCATATTTAGCTAGCAGCCGCTATGGAATTTCGCTAACACTTGTGCAATTTGTTTTTTATTCTGGTAAAGATTTTTTTTWAACAAATGCAGAAGCTTCGGGACCTTTAGTCCRGGAAACAAAGGTCTTAAAGTCGGATCCACTATTCTGAAATAACCTTTTAGAACCAATAAATGGGCTTGACAACCAGAAACACATGTAGAAGTTAAGAATTCTTAATGAACCAGAAAATCACAAGTCATTTCTGGTAGTTTATCAAAGTTAGCTGGTACAATCTGTAGTGTACCCTCAGGCATTCCTGACCACGGTGTGTGTGTGTGGAGTACTTGAAGGTGTGGCAGTTTTAATCTAGAAGACAATAGTCAACTGTAAATCTTTGTCGCTTGTTGGTTCAAATTAGTCTCGAGGACCATGTAAAAAAAAAAAAAAAAGTCACTTTGAGTGGCTGTAGTTGGAGTGTTTCTCGGGGCATCTTTGTGTCTGTTTGGTTGTTGAAGTATTTGTGTTTTTTGTGTTCTCCAGCTGAGAAGAAACAGTCCCCAAGTATTGTGTTCAGAAAGGTAAGACCGACCGAACATGATCCATCTCTSCCTGCCTGCCGAACTGTCTTTCCCTCTGCATGTGTTGGCTACTCCTGTTCTGCTAGTCTGTTCTGCTAGTCCGATTTGGATAAGCATCCTTTTAATTCTGTGGCTGTTAACTATCTTCTGTAGTATCCTCCGTGTCCTATGTTAGTGTAAGGTGAAGTTGCCCCTAAGACATTGATCCTGAGTCAGTTTAGCATTTTCTACACTAATAGTTAGGTATGGTGGAGAGGAAGCTGATCCTGGATCACCCCACAATGTGTGTTGGTCCCGATGCACATTTTTTTTAGTTGCAGCAGAGTCAGGGTCTTGTCAGTTGGTCCAGTCGTTATACGGCCACCGGTCTGGCAGGGTCTGTCAGTTGGTCGTTATAAATCAATAAAAAGTAACACAATAAGAATAACATAACGAGGCTATATACAGGGGGTACCGGTACAGAGTCAATGTGGAGGCTATATACAGGGGGTACCGGTACTGAGTTAGTGTGGAGGCTATATACAGGGGGTACCGGTACAGAGTCAATGTGGAGGCTATATACAGGGGGTACCGGTACTGAGTTAGTGTGGAGGCTAGTAGTACAGGGGGTACCGGTACACGAGTAATGTGGAGGCTATATACAGGGGGTACGGTACAGAGTCAATGTGGAGGCTATATACAGGGGGTACCGGTACAGAGTCAATGTGGAGGCTATATACAGGGGGTACCGGTACAGAGTCAATGTGGAGGCTAATATACAGGGGGGTACCGGTACCGTGTCATGGGTAGAGCTATAATACAGGGTGTACCAGTACAGAGTCAATGTGGAGGGCTTATACAGGGGGTACCGGTACAGAGTCAATGTGGAGGCTATATACAGGGGGTACCGGTACCGAGTCAATGTGGAGGCTATATACAGGTGGCACCGTTACCGAGTCAGTTGAGGTAATCTGTACATGTAGGTGGGGGCGAAGTGACTATGCATAGGTAACAAACAAACAGTGAGTAGCAGTAGCGTCCACTGTCCGCGATAAGAGACGGGAAAAAGGCCATAGTTCCATTGACAGACTCTGCTGAGGTACAGTAATAATTCATTCCAAGAAACAACTTCCAACAGATTTGAAGGTATGACATATAAGTTATGAGGTGGGTAGTTGTAGGTAGTAGATCTTGGTGAATATTGCTGGTTTTGTAGTTAGGTATCCCACTGTAGTATTGTGTTGTCGTGTTAGTGTGAGCTATAATGTTTAAATTATCGGAACGTTCACTAAAGGGGGAGGGGATTTAAGGTTCGCTATTGAGGGAGGACTGTGAGGGGTGTGTTTCAGCTGTTGACAGTTGGAAAAACTCTACCCCGTCACTTCCACAACCTGTCTCTACCCTATTCATCCCCTGACACGATATATATATAGTCCTGGAAGACAAAGAGAAATGAAGTGAAAGACAAAAGTACAGAAAAGTAAAAGAAACACGGCTATATAAGGAGTAGGGACTCTGGTTGCCTAGGGCACGGGTAGCAACCGTGGTCCTGGACTTCCTGGTACCCTCATGGTTTTAGATTGGTTCAATCTTAGAAGACCGGATGTGTTGAAATTAGTCAATCGCTGAAGTGATCTATTAGCTTTGTAGCTCAGTGTAGTGCCTAGTCGGGACACCATCCTGCTCTACGTGCAGCACTCTAGGAAGCGTATCCCTGAGCCATTTCCGTGATTACGACACAAGAGGGTCTATCACCGTTTCGGAGCGAACTAGAGCTGTTGTCACACAGGGTGTTGAAGACGGGCTGAGTTCACCACAATAAATGCATTTGAATATTTCTATGTTTTTAGAAGGTGTCGATTTGGTTTCTAAGGCAAGTGTAGCACAGGCGTTGGGCTATTTGCGCTGCAGGAATCGTTGTCAGCTCACTAATGAGAGGGTCTAGAACCGAACCTTGCGGGACGCCACAATAGTTGTAGAATAGAATAGTTCTTAGCGTAGCGGTTGTTTCCTTATTTACCGTTTTTCACTGACCGCCAGATTCCAGACTAATCCATGCATGGGTTAAAGCTGTGGGTTAAAGCAGTTAATTTATTTCTACTAACTAGCCTCTTATTAACCTTTACAAACATGAGTGCAAACCGCATGTTTTTTTACCTTAAAAAAATAAATAATTATAAATCAAAGTGATTAATTTAGGCCGATGGCAACGGGATGGTTATCTGGTAATGGGATGGTTATCTGGTAACGGGATGGTTATCCGGTAACGGGATGGTTATCCGGTAACGGGATGGTTATCTGGTAACGGGATGGTTATCTGGTAACGGGATGGTTATCTGGTAACGGGACGGTTATCCGGAAACGGGACGGTTATCCGGAAACGGGACGGTTATCCGGAAACGGGACGGTTATCCGGTAACGGGACGGTTATCCGGTAACGGGACGGTTATCTGGCTGTAATATGATATGATAGGGTTGCAACATGCTGCTCACTTACCCAGGTTTCCTGGAAATCCCGGTTGAAGGGGGATTACTTTATTTCCTCCTGATGGAACGTTGGGAAATGTAATCACGTTCTGCAACCCTACTAGAAGTGCAATCGTAGMTGGCACCCTATTCCCTATATAGTGCACTACACTGTGGGCCTGGTCAAAAGTAGTGCACACTATACGGATTCGGGTGCCGTTTGGGACTCAAACGTAGTGTGACTGTTGTGCTGGTCGGTCTGTTCCTCCCATCTTCCCTTCCCGTAGTGTGCTGTAGTGTGACTGTGTTGTGCTGGTTGCTCTGTCCCTCCCATCTTCCCTTCCCGTAGTGTGCTGTACTGTCTTGTGCTGGTCGGTTCTGTCTCAGGGTGGGAAGGGGTATAACTGGGTTCTAGGGGGAACGACTGGAGTTCAAAAGAAGAGGAATATCGGCAACAGCGACGCGACTCCACTTTACACTAAGGTTACGCTTTATAAGCCCGACTCCATTTACACTGAAGGTACGCTTTATAACCTGCCTCACTTTACACTAGTGTGCGCTTTATAACCGACTCCACTTTACACTAAGTCGCTTTACATAACCTGAACTCCACTTTACCCTAAGGTGCGGCTTTATAAACCCGACTCCATCTTTACCCTAAGGTAGCCTTTAATAACCTGACTTCCACTTTACACTCAAGGTGCCGTTTAATACACCCGAACCTTCCACTTTACACTAAGGTACGCTTTTATAACTGACTCCACTTTACACTAGGTGCGCTTTATAACCAACTCCACTTTACGCTAAGGTACGCTGTTATACACTGCAACTCCACTTTTAACGCTAGGTGCGCTTTATACACCTGACTTCCACTTTCACACTCAAGGTACGCGTTTAAACCCGACTCCACTTTTTACGGCTAAGGTAACGCTTTATACCTGCTCCACTTTACACTAAGGTAACGCTTTATAACCCGACTCCACTTTACGCTAAGGTGGCTTTATAACTGACTCACCTTTACGCTAAGGACGCTTTTATAACCCGATCCTCACTTTAGCGCTAAGGTCACGCTTTCATAACCTGACTCCACTTTTACACTAAGGTGCGCTTTATAAACCTGAACTCGACCTTTACACTAAGGTACGCTTTAATTAACCTGATCCACTTTACCACTAAGGTACGCTTTTATAACCTGACTCCACTTTACACTACAGGTGCGCCTTTATAACCTGACTCCACTTTTAGCACTAAGGTACGCTTTATAACCTGACTCACTTTCACTAAGGTACGCTTTATAACCTGACTCACTTTCACTAAGGTACGCTTTATAACCCAACTCCAACTTTACACTAAGGTACGCTTTATAACCTGACTCCACTTTAACGCTAAGGTAGCTTTTATAAACCTGACTCCACTTTAACGCTAAGGTAACGCTTTATAACCTGACTCCACTTTACACTCAAGGTACGCTTTATAACCCGACTCCACTTTAACCTAAGGTACGCTTTATAAACCTGAACCCACTTTACCTAAGGTCGGCTTTATAACGCTGACTCCCACTTTACAACTAAGGTGCGCTTTATAACCCGGACTCCCATTTACACTAAGGTACGCTTATAACCTGACTCCACTTTACACTAAGGTGAGCGCTTTCATACCCGAGCTCCAACTTTACAACTAAGGTGGGCGCTTTAAAGCCTGAACTCCACTTTACACTAAGGTACGCTTTATAACCCGACTCAACTTTACACTAAGGTACGCTTTTATAACCCGACTCCACTTTACACTAAGGTACGCTTTATAACCTGACTCCACTTTACACTAAGGTGCGCTTTAATAACCTACTCCGTTTACCTAGGTACGCTTATCACCTGACTCCATTTACACTAAGGTGCGCTTTATAACCTGACTCCACTTTAACACTCAAGGTACGCTTTTACCTGACTCCACTTTACACTAAGGTGCGCTTTAATAACTTGGACTTCACTTTACACTAGGTTGCGCTTTATACCTGACTCCACTTTACGCTAAGGTACGCTTTTATAACCTGACTCCACTTTACGCTAAGGTACGCTTTATAACCTGACTCCACTTTAACTAAGTGTACGCTTTATAACCCGACTCCACTTTACACTAAGGTACGCTTTATAACCTGACTCACTTACAGCTAGGTACGCTTTGTAACCCGACTCCACTTTACACTAAGGTACGCTTTATAACCCTGACTCCACTTTACACTAAGGTACCTTTAACCTGACTCCACCCTTTACACTAAGGTCGCTTTATAACCTGACTCCACTTTACACTACGGTACGCTTTATAACCTGACTCCACTTTACACTAAGGTACGCTTTATACCCGACTCCACTTTACACTAAGGTACGCTTTTATAACCCTGACTCCACTTTACACTAAGGTACGCTTTATAACCCGACTCACTTTAACACTAAGGTACGCTTTAATAACCTGACTCCACTTTACACTAAGGTACGCTTTATAACCTGACTCCACTTTACCACTAAGGTTACGCTTATAACCCGATCTCCACTTTACACTAAGGTACGCTTTATAACCTGACTCCACTTTAACTAAGGTACGCTTTATAACCTGACTCCACTTTACGCTAAGGTACGCTTTATAACTGACTCCACTTTACGCTAAGGTACGCTTTATAACCTGACTGCCACTTTACACTAGGTACGCTTTATACCTGAACTCCACTTTACACTAAGGTCGCTTTGTACCCGACTCCACTTTACACTAAGGTACGCTTTATACCTGACTCCACTTTACACTAAGGTACGCTTTATAACCTGACTCCACTTTACACTAAGGTACGTTTATAACTGACTCCACTTTACACTAAGGTACGCTTTATAACCTGACTCCACTTTACACTAAGGTACGCTTTATAACCTGACTCCATCTTTACCGCTTAAGGTAACGGCTTTACTAACGCTGACTCACTTTAACAACTAAGGTAGCTTTATCACCTGAGCTCCCACTTTACACTAAGGTACGCTTTATAACCCGACTCCACTTTACACTAAGGTACGCTTTAATAACCCGACTCCACTTTACATAAGGTACGTTTCATAACCCGACTGACCACTTTTACACTAAGAGGTAGGCTTTGTAACCGACTCCATTTACGCTAAGGTACGCTTTATAACCTGACTCCATTTTACACTAAGGTACGCTTTATAACCTGACTCCACTTTACACTAAGGTACGCTTTAATACCTGACTCTAACTTTAACTAAGGTACGCTTTATAACGACCTGACTCCTACTTTTACAACTAAGGTACGCTTTATAACCTGACTCCACTTTACACTAGTAGCTTTAAACTGCTCCCTTACGTAAGTACGCTTTACTAACCTGACTCCACTTTACGCTAAGGTACGCTTTATAACCTGACTCCACTTTACACCTAAGGTACGCTTTATAACCTGCCTCACTTTCATAAGGTACGCTTTATAACCCGACTCCACTTTACACTAAGGTAACGGCTTTATAACCTGACTCCACTTTACACTAAGGTACGCTTTATACCCGACTCACTTTACACTAAGGTACGCTTTATCCACCTGACTTCCACTTTAACGCTAAGGTACGCTTTATAACCTGACTCCATCTTACACTAAGGTACGCTTTATAACCCGACTCCACTTTACACTAAGGTACGCTTATAAACCTGACTCCACTTTACACTAAGGTACGCTTTGTAACCTGACTCACTTTACACTAAGGTACGCTTTTTCATAACCTGACTCCACTTTGAACCGCTAAAGGTAACGCTTTATAACCTGACTCCACTTTACACTTAAGGTAACGCTTTGTAACCTGACTCCACTTTAGCTAGGTACGCCTTTGTAACTGATCCACTTTACGCTAAGGTACGCTTTGTAACCTGACTTCCACTTTTACTACTAGTACGCTTTGTAAACCTGACTCCACTTTACGCTAAGGTGTACGCTTTGTAACCTGAACTCCACTTTAACGCTAAGGTACCGCTTTGTTAACCTGACTCCCTTTATAACTGAACTCAGCTTTCTGGTAGAAAGTGAAGTGCACTACTTCTGATCAGGGCCCATAAGGGTTCTGGTAGAAAGTAGTGGCACTATCTAGGGGAAATGTTGCGATTTTGGGAGGCCATACTCTAAATAGAATGAAATTGACGAGACTCCAAAAATATACTTAAAAAAATAATATATTAATTCCAGCGTGGAATTAGCATTCATCCTCCTATGATGTGTTTTTTGGATAAAGTTCTCCTTACTGTTCTTGGTTCGTGCGTTTGTTTTTCAAGAAGAAGCGTACAGCGGTTTGACACAACATCAAACGCAAGGTCACGCAGGAGACGCTAAGTATTTCGTAAGTGGGGATGTAGGGTTTGACGCCATTTCATTTAATTCCAGTCAATTTAGGAAGTACACTAAAATTACAATTTACTCAGAAAAGCTTTTTTTCAAAGAGGAACATTTGGAATTTGTTTTCTTTCTTGAGGGTAGTACATAACAACCACCCTGGAACATTATGGATTTGCATTAGTATAGACAACAAAGTTCGCAGTGCAAGTTCGATCAGACTTTTTTTTGTTTTTGTGGTTTTTGATGTCACAAAGAGGACCCGGACAGCCAGTCTATTTCCTACAATGTAAAACCTTCATACTAAACCAAATCGTGTGTGCCCTCATGCCTACTGGTACACTTTCAGCCACTTAAAGCAATCCAAATCGGGCTTGCAAGGTTGCTATCCAACTAGCCTGCCTCATGTTAATAGCCTGCTATGTTAGCCCTATAGCCCTACCTGAGCCTGTAGCACTGCATCGAGTGAGACAGTTTCTTTCACAACCTAGCTAGCTAATTATCATATTTAATTAGCGAATTGAGGTCCAGAATGAGCCCTTCCTAACCAAGTTATCAAAGAATGTTAGGCTATATACAGTGTGTTCAGAAAGTATTCAGACCCCTTGACTGTTTTCCAGCATTTTGTTAGCCATTCAAGCTTATTCTAAATTGATACAAATTGTTTCTCGCCGCTCCATCAATTACACCCATCCCATATATGACAAAAGCAAAATATATATATATTCTTTTTTCTTTCTAATTTAAATAAA
>NW_019943907.1:0-5109 GCF_002910315.2 Salvelinus sp. IW2-2015
TTTAGGTCATCCCCAGGCTCAATCATCAACCTTTATGTCATCCCCAGGCTCAATCATGAACCTTTATGTCATCCCCAGGCTCAATKATCAACCTTTAGGTCATCCCCAGGCTCAATCATGAACCTTTAGGTCATCCCCGGGCTCAATCATCAACCTTTAGGTCATCCCCAGGCTCAATCATGCACCTTTAGGTCATCCCCAGGCTCAATCATGAACCTTTAGGTCATCCCCAGGCTCAATCATGCACCTTTAGGTCATCCCCAGGCTCAGTCATGTTTTATTGGGTAATACACTGTGTGCATGCATTATTGACTGCCTGTGTGTGTTTATGCTCATTGCGCCTGTGTGTGTTTATGCTTATTGCGCCTGTGTGTGTGTCTCACCGCTGTTCTGCCTGTACCAGATCTCGACACAGTCTTCCTCTTCAGGGATGCGGTGTATGCCGTCGTCAGGCTGGTTGCCATCCCAGTAGCTGTATTCATAGTTACTGCCGTCGGTCCACTCCAGACTGCCCTCCTATAGTCAGGAAGAGTATGACATGGTATATAGAACAACCTGGGCAGACTGCTTAATGAAAAGGGAAGATTAGCTAAAACCTAAAACTGACCCTTACCTAAACTCTGACCCTTACCTAAACTCTGACTCTACCCTAAACTCTGACTCTACCCTAAACTCTGACTCTACCCTAAACTCTGACTCTACCCTAAACTCTGACTCTACCCTAAAACTCTTAACTGTATAACTCTAATTTATCCAATTTGGAAAGTAAAAAGAGGTTCCACGTCAGATATGTCCTGTTAGCTGTTCCCATGAGAGTTGCACTGTAGTTATGATGGCTGGTTCAAACACCCTAGGTTACAAACACCACTGATCTGGGGACAGCTTAGTGTTTTACCCCTAACGGTTAAGGTAGGATAGGAGGAAGGTGTAAACTGATCCTAGATCTATTCATAAGAGGGTAACTTCTACCCTGGTCCAATAAAACACTCTGTGGTGAGTTCAGGCAACAGATATACAGACTGGATCATATTAGTGATAATCAACACCAACCCTGGCTAAACCAAACAAACCTGGGCTGCTTCCTAAATTGCTTCCTATTCCCTTCGTAGTGCATTAACATTTGACCAGAGGCTCTCCTCTGATCAACAGTAGAGTACTATAGGAATAAGGGTGCGTTTGGGACGTAGACTCAGTCTAGGTTCTCTATCTCTGGAGTGGTGGCTTGGTACTTCGTAGTGGGTTTACCGAGCAGTGTGTTTTAATGAACAGCCCGTTCAGTTCTAGAGGTGAAATATCTACGTCAACTGGCTTCCTAGAGTTTGGATGTAGACTCAGTCTAGGTTCTCTTATATCTGGAGGTGGTGGCTTGGTGACTAGAGTGGTTTTACTAGCAGTGTGTTAATGAAACCAGCGTTCATTTCTAGAGTGAAATATCTACGTCAGACTGGCTTCCTCAGAGAGCTGGACTGACAGGCCCGGTTTATTTATTCTGTTTTTATTGGACCTTTATTTATCCAGTTTTTCTCATTGAGATAACATCTCTTTTCCAAGAGAGACTTGGTCCAATAGCAGCAGGGGAACAATGTTTCATACAAAACAAACTTACATACACTAACACAACATTAAACACAACTATAAACACACATACAGTACAACTAAACATATTACGTTAAAAACACGAAAGTCTTGACTAAAACAGCTGTCCTTAAAGACAATTACACTCTTCTATGAATATACATCGATCAAGTGTTTAAACTCCACCAACGAAACTAGATCATCACATTTTAAAATGTTCAGGAGAGAATTCCAGGACCACGGAGCTAGATTAACTAAAAACTATTTCTACCATGACCTGTTCTAATATGTTGGTTCTGTTAGAGGTAAACCCCTCTGGGTGTTATTAGCATTCCAGCGAACTGGGAACGTTCCTAGAACATTAGCTTAGATTTCCATTGAATTTCTAGCTGGGTTTATCTAACATTAGGATATAATAACGTCCCAAAACATTCAAATCGTTATTCAGAAAATTTTTAAAATGAATATCACTGGACGTTCACTAAAAACGTTATACACAACCTGTAACAATACACCAAGGACAAAAATCCCCAAAGTGCTCATTAGGTTTCCACGATGATGTAATGTTTTTAGAACATACTGCCACAACTAATGTGAGTGGAACGTTCTGGAAACATTAAAAAAAAAACGTTTTACACAACACTTTCTAATCATTAGCACAACTGGATAGTTTTTTCTTATGAGAACATTTGCCGCAACCTAACGAATGTTCTGGAAACTTTCTCAGAAACCATTTTGGTTTGCTGGTAGATGTATAGTAATCTATAAAATGTTTACTTTAAGGAAAATGTTTTTTTTATATTTTTTTCATTTTACATTTTATGTACACATGATATACTTTAACAGTATGCATTAAGGTGCCTGTAAAATAATGAGTGTCCAAAACGAATGTAAACATTAATACATGCGTTTCTAAACTACCTAAATCTATTCTAGTGCCGAGAAGGATGCGACCGGCGTTTCAACACAGGTTTTTAATTTTATTTAGACTATTTCTACATTGTACATGTGGAATAATAGTGAAAACATCAAAACTATTAAAATAACACCATATGGAATCATGTAGTAACAAGAAAGTGTTAACAAATCAAATATTTTTTGATAGCCAGCCTTTGCCTTGATGACAGCTTTGCACACTCTTGGCATTCTCTCAACCCAGCTTCATGAGGTATCAGCCTGGAATGCATTTTTATTAACAGGTGTGGCCTTGTTAAAATTTAACTTGTGGACTTTCTTTCCTTCTTTCAGCCAATCAGTGTGTTGTGACAAAGGTAGCGGTGGTATACAGAAGATAGCTCTATTTGGTTAAAGACCAAGTACATATTTTGGTTCCAACCGCCGTGTCTTTGTGAGACGCAGAGTATGATGTGAACGGATTTGATCTCCGCATGCGTGGTTCCCAACGTGAAGCATGGAGGAGGAGGTGTGATGGTGTGGGGGTGCTTTGCTGTGACACGTCTGTGATTTATATGGAATTCAAGGCACACTTAACCAGCATGGCTACCACAGCATTCTGCAGCGATAGGCCATCCCATCTGGTTTGAGCTTAGTGGGACTATCATTTGTTTTTCAAAGGAAAATGACCCAACACACCTTCAGCTGTGTAAGGCTATTGACCAAGAAGGAGAGTGATGAGTGCTGCATCAATGACCTGCCTCCAATCACCCGGACCTCAACCAATTTGAGATGGTTTGGATGAGTGGACTGCAGAGTGAGGAAAAGCAGCAACAAGTGCTCAGCATATGTGTGAACGTCAAAACTGTGGAAAAGCATTCCAGATTAAGCTGGTTGACGAGATGCCAAGAATGTGAAAAGCTGTCATCAGGCAAAGGTCATTGGCTACTTTTGAAAGAATTAAAATAAAATCTGTTTAATTTGTTTAACACATTTTTGGTTACTACTTGATTTCCCTATGTGTATATTTCGTAGTTCTGATATTCATATTATTCTTTTACTATTATTATGTAGGAATAGTAAAAATAAGAAAAACCCTTGAATGAGTAGTGTGTCAAACTGTTTGACTGGTACTGTATGTAAATCATTGAGTAGAAGTAGGTGTTGAAAAATGTCCGGTGACTTTCCCAAAATGTCTGTTTTCCATAAATCTAGTTAGGAGATTCCTTGTATTACAAAGGAATAACATCTGAGGAGACAGTCTGCAGAGATTGGATCCCGATAACTGCTGCAGATGTCTCCTCCAGAGTATTTTACCATAAAAAGACAAGTACAGTGTGTTTGTCGACAACACGCATATGAGGCAGTGATATCCTGGCAGTGGTGCTTCATAGGGTTTCTGGAAAACTACCCAGAAGTTCCGGGAATTGGGAGGGAATAAGCAGGAAATCCAGAATCCTGGGAATTCTGGGAAAAGATCCGGAATGTTGAAACCCTCAGTGCTTACCTGTCTCCTGTCGTGAAAGGCCGATCCATATGTCTGTTGGTATCCCTGGGATACGGCTTTACGAGATCGTAGACAACACATTCTCCTCCCAGCTGAGAACTCAGACAAGGGATGGTTTGAGTTAGAGAGTGAGTGGTTGTGTGTGTGTGTGTGTGTGTGTGTGTGTGTGTGTGTGTGTGTGTGTGTGTGTGTGTGTGTGTGTGTGTGTGTGTGTGTGTGTGTTGTGTGTGTGTGTGTGTGTGTGTGTGTGTGTGTGTGTGTGTGTGTGTGTGTGTGTGTGTGTGTGTGTGTGTCCTCTCACCTGTAGTTGTGCAGTGTGTGGACCTTTGTGTGTGTATATGGACAGGTATCCTCTCACCGTGTACGGAGGTGAGTTTGGCAGACTTGAGACCATTGGAGAATTCAGCGCAGTACAGGTCACTCGGCCAGGTCCGGTTCAGGGGGAAGAAACGGTAGCAGTGACCTTCAACTCAGTCCAGAACAACGGACAGGTGACGGGAAGGCCTGGTTCGTGCAACGTGAGGGGGAAGGCTGGGAGGGAGGGAGGGAGGGGGGAAGAGAGGGAGAGAGAGGGGGGTCAGGAGATGGGAGAGGAGGAGGCGAGAGAGGGGGAGGTAAGAGAGAGCGGGGAGGGAGGGAGGATACCATAATGTAACTAAAATGTTGAAAGAGAATAGGTTATACTGCTCTTAAGTAATTGTGAATACTCCGCATTCAATGTTTTCTTGTCATGTTCATTAGTTAGACTGCAGCACTCCTTTCATAAGGACCCCAGGAGAGCAGCTGATGCTTTGCAGCGGCTAATGGACTGGATCCTAAATACCAAATTGTCACGTGTTTAGTGGACTTACCAACTAGACTTCAGTTACTCTGTGTCCCTTCACCAGGACTTTCAGTTAGCTCTGTATCCTGTCACCAAGACTATCAGTCACTTCTGCTGTAGTTCCCTTCACCAAGACATTCGTTACTCTGTACTCCTTCACCAAGCTTGTCAGTTACTCTGTATCCTTCACCAATATATCAGTTACTCTGTATCCCTTCACCCCAAGGTAGACTTCAGTTCCTCTGTATCCCTTCCCAATACTAATCAGTTATCTCTGTATCCTTACACAGGTAGACTTTCAATCTCTCTC
>NW_019943907.1:5134-15779 GCF_002910315.2 Salvelinus sp. IW2-2015
TACGAGATCGTAGACAACACATTCTCCTCCCAGCTGAGAACTCAGACAAGGATGGTTAGAGTTAGAGAGAGGTGTGTGTTGTGTGTGTGTGTGTGTGGTGTGGTGTGTGTGTGTGTGTGTGTGTGTGTGTGTGTGTGTGTGTGTGTGTGTGTGTGTGTTGTGTGTGTGTGTGTGTGTGTTGTGTGTGTGTGTGTGTGTGTGTTGTGTGTGTTGTGTGTGTGTGTGTGGTGTGTGTGTGTGTGTGTGTGTGTGTGTGTGTGTGTGTGTGTGTGTGTGTGTGTGTGTCCTCTCACCTGTAGTGTGGCAGTGTGTGGACCTTTGTGTGTGTATATGGACAGGTATCCCTCTCACCTGTGTACGGAGGTGAGTTTGGCAGACTTGAGACCATTGGAGAATTCAGCGCAGTACAGGTCAGCCTCGGCCCAGGTCCGGTTCAGGGGGAAGAAACGGTAGCAGTGACCTTCGAACTCAGTCCAGAACAACGGACAGGTGACGGGAAGGCCTGGTTCTGGCAACTGGAGGGGGAAGGCTGGGGGAGGGAGGGAGGGGAAGGGAAGGGAAGGGAGAGAGAGGGGGGTCAGGAGATGGGAAGAGGAGAGAGGCGAGAGGGGGGGGAGGTAAGAGAGAGCGGGGGAGGGAGGGAGGATACCATATGTAACTAAAATGTTGAAAGAGAATAGGTTATACTGCTCTTAAGTAATTGTGAATACTCCGCATTCAATGTTTTCTTTGTCATGTTCATTAGTTAGACTGCAGCACTCCTTTCATATGGACCCCAGGAAGAGCAGCTGATGCTTTTGCAGCGGCTAATGGGGATCCTAATAAAATACCAAGTTGTCACGTGTTTATGGACTTACCCAAATGTAGACTTTCAGTTACTCTGTATCCCTTCACCAAGACTATCAGTTACTCTGTATCCCTTCACCAAGACTATCAGTTACTCTGTATCCTTCACCAAGACTATCAGTTACTCTGTTTCCCTTCACCAAGACTTTCAGTTCCTCTGTATCCCTTCACCAATACTATCAYTTACTKTMTATCCCTTCACCAAGACTTTCAGTTACTCTGTATCCTTCACCAAGACTTTCAGTTACTCTGTATCCCTTCACCAAGACTATCAGTTACTCTGTATCCCTTCACCAAGACTATCAGTTACTCTGTATCCCTTCACCAAGGTAGACTTTCAGGTACTCTGTTACTGTATATGTTGAAAAAGAACAGGTTGCACTTCTCTTAACATGTTCAGGGCCTTCCGAGTGGTGCAGGGGTCTAAGGCACCGCAGTGCTAGAGGCGTCACTACAGAGCCAGGGTCGATCCCGGGCTGTATCACAACCGGCCGTGATCGGGAGTTCCATAGGGCGTCGCACAATTGGCCCAGGGTCATCTGGGTTAGGGGAGGGTTTGGCCAGGGGGGCTTTACTTGGCTCATCGCACTCTAGCGACTCCTTGTGGCGGGACGGGCGCCTGCAGGCTGACTCCGGTCGTCAGGTGAACAACCAAACTCTCCCTAAACATCAAAATAGAGGTGCATGGCAGAGACACAGATATCAGACGTTCTCCTGAAACTACACGTCTCTGTGCCCGCTTGCTTTCAATAGACTCCAGATACCCCAACTAAACTCTCACAACAGCTTCAAACATGTCAGTTCAATTCTTCTTCTTCTATCAAAACCAGGTAGATTAAATCCTGCCACACAGCCTCCAAGGAGAAGAAGAAACAGCAAGTCAAATGTATCAAATAGGAAATAGGATTTCTTGAAGTTAAAGAAATGACAAAAGGCAGTTTATAAATCTCTTGAAATATTACAACTAAACAGTAAACACAGACACAACAGTCTTGAGTAACGAGGGAGAAAAACTTCTAATTAGAAACAAGACATTGTAACACAAATAAGATACATCTAGAAATATCAAATAAAGGTTTAAAAGACTGTACATGTCACAGTATAGGCCTGTAGTCATGCAATTTCCATATGAGAACATGCATCTAGTCTCCACCTCCACCAGCCCTAACCCTAGGCGGTCTCTCCCTCCAGCTGCCCCAGAAAGGAGCCCTGTGGTCAGGTTGGCTCCCTGCTCATGCCCCCTGATCCTCTGGTTCTGCCGGAAGCCTGGTTCCTCGGCCCGGGTGGTTAACTAACAAACAAACAAATAAACTAACTAACTAACAAACTAACTAACTAACTGACCAATGAATCAATCAAATGTATTTATTTATAAAGCCCTTTTTACATCAGCTGATATCTCAAGGTGCTGTATAGAAACCCAGCCTAAAACCCCAAACAGCAAGCAATGCAGGTGAAGAAGCACAGTGGCTAAGAAAAACTCCCTAGAAAGGCCAGAAACCTGGGAAGAAGAGATTATAACAATACACGGCCAAGATGTTCAAACGTTCATAGATGACCAGCAGGGTCAAATAATAATAATAATCACATGATCACAAGCTAACTAACTAACTGACTAACTGTCTAACTAACTAACCCAATCTGAGTGACTGTAGATAGAGCATTGGAAGATGCTGTCACCTTTCCCCTTCTAGGATACCAAGGACTACCAGGGATACATCGGGTTTATTTTACTTCAGTTAACACTTATTTTTCTTAAAACTGGATTGTAGGTTAAGGGCTTGTAAGTAAGCATTTCACAATAAGTCTACTACACCTGTTGTATCGGCGCATGTGACAGATAAAATGTGATTTGATCTTCTTCAGTGACTATACCCAGAGGAAGCACACCTTCCTCCCCCAAAACGTTGTTTACGCCGCAGCCGCCACACCTAAATAGTAGTACTCACCGGTGTGATCTTGATGTGTGGGAAGGGATAGTCCCTCACAGGAAGAGCCAGAGGAACATGGTCAGACACAACTCCCAGCAGAGCCATTCTTCCAACAGAAACACGAAAGACAGGCAGAAGAGAGAGAATCTAGATCCACTGACTCGGAATATGTGTGTGTGTTTGAGTGTGGATGTGTGTGTGTGGCTTTTCTTCTGTGTGGATGAGAGGGGAAATGCAGTGTGTGTGTGTGTGTGTGTAAGTCAGTGTGAGAGTAGCTCTGGGAGTTTAGATGGTGTCTCTCAGTCGTCGCAGGAAGAAATCAGTGTGTGTATGGTGTTGTGTGTGTATGTGAGAGAGAGAGAGAGAGAGAGAGAGAGAGAGAGAGAGAGAGGGAGAGAGAGAGAAGAAGGAGAGAGATGAGAGAGAGAGGAGAGAGGAGAGGAGAGAGAGAGAGAGAGAGTATTCATTTTTATTGTTTATTTCATTTGTATATTTCTACTTCACTTGCTTTGCAATGTTAACATTGGTTTTCCCATGCCAATAAAGCCCCTTGAGTTGATTGAATTGAGGAGAGGGGGGAGAAAGAGAGAAAAATACTCCCAACCCTTCTTGTTTTGCAAGCTTCTCACTCGATCACACTCATTGCTCTGCAAGGAGATAACGAAAGAACAACAGAGAGAAACTAAGAGAGAAGAGGAGAGAGAGACTCAGCTCCCTAATACGCACTGAAAGAGGAGGAGAGAGACTCACACCCAAATACACAGTCCAACACTGAAGGGAGGAGAAGACTTTAACCCTCAACACTGAAAAGGAGAGACGTTAACCTTCAACACTAAGGGAGAAGAGTTAACCCCTCAACACTGAAGGGGAGTGGGTCCTCATAGGGCGATCAGTCACTAAAATGGTGGAGTTGGTGCCTCTAGGTCGATCAGCTCCTGAAGAGGTGCAGTTGGTCCTCAGGTCGATCAGTCCTGAAAGATGGTTGGAGTTGGTGCTCTAGTTCGATCCAGTCCTGAAAGATGGTGGAGTTGGTGCCTCTATGGTCGATCAGTCCGAAGATGGTGGAGTTGGTGCCTCTAGGTCGATCAAGTCCTGAAAGATGGTGGAGTGGGACTCTAGGTCGACAGTCCTGAAAGATGGTGGATTGGTGCCTCTAGGTGATCATCCAGAGTGAGTTTGTGGCCAGTGCAGTCTGAAGATGGTGAGTTGTGCCTCTAGCTCAGCCTGAAAAGATCGTGGAACTGTTTTAGGCCTTCTAGGTAGGGCATCCACAGCGATCCAGTCACGTTGTGAATACACGGAACTTAGAGACTCGCGTGCTGGACAACGTGTGCCCTGTGGGGTGGTGCCGCCACCGGAACCACCACCCTAGTTACATCAGCACGAAGCAAGGATAGCGTGCCCAGAAAAGCCCACCACAAACCATGATGAGCAGCTGCCAGTGCAGCAGGAGATATTACTGTAGAAGAAGCCAGGCGGCTGCAGTGATGGACTGTGGAGGACAAGAGCACCAAGTTACACCACACCATGTAATTACAGCAACTGTGGTTAGCAAGTATTGGAAATCATCAAGGAATATACAAGCAAATAGTCTCAATGTTAATATTCTTCAAATCAATTCAGAGTAATAGATTATCACCATAGATAATCATACGAGCCATATCGTGTGTGTAGTCCATAACAGATCATCAATGTACCTGGACAAACGTGAAACGGCCAAAGCAGAGCACTTTCCTCCCGGAACATGAATCCCACAATGACTCAGCAGTTGGGTGGTTGAAGCCAGCTGTGCCACCCGGCCCAGCAGGAAGCTGCACAGCAGAGCCACCTCAACACTGCCCCAACAACATTCCCAGGTTAAAATACAGGACATGAAAACCTGTACTATCTGCAGTAAACCAATAGAGTTCAAATGCAATTATGCACTACTGCCTACACTTAACAGATTGCTCATGTCCTGAACCTGCTGTATTCTTATGACAAACTACGGAAATTGTTGTAATTAGGTCACTGTGTGTTTTTGGTAATGGGCCAACTGAAGCTAAGCCCTGCTGTGTACCTGGGGTGATTTATGCCTGCAGGTGTGGTGCCTCTTCTGGGGCAATAGGGCCATCACCTGGCAACTGTTCAGAAGGATCAGGTAAAAGGCACGAAGTGAGTGATTCAGCCCCAGCAGCAACAACCGGTGGCTCCCAATCGGTTGCACTTGTTCAGGCATCCCAAAAACACGCCCCCTCCTGGGACAAACAGAGGCACAGCAAAAACAGAAGGTTGACTTCCTCGAATCATCAGTCCCTCCTGTCAATCAGTTTATCTTGCTTTCCAAACCTCCAGGTAATCATGTTGATCCGAAGACAGCACTGAAGATTTAAAAGGGAATGGCTGTGACTTCCCCAGGATCTTCTCCCAGGCATGAAAATACCAGAGAGCCCGATTCAGACTCTTAGCATCGTTCCCAAATTGAGTCAGTGGCTCATATACCATCTGTCCCGTGAGTACTCCCACTGTAAAAATGTAAAACTCTAGGGCCTGTAACGGTAGAGAAGGAGCAAGAGTTTTATTACACATAGGAAACTGAGGGTTACGCATTCAAACATAGCTCAATGTCATTAATATGCATGCCGGTTTTATTATTTCGGTTATGACTAGCATCCACTGAAAGAAGTTCCTCATACGTGGAAATAGCCCAAACCCATTTTTTCCCGGAATAATTGGAATGCAATTTGCCCAACCTGTGTATGCTATGGGCAGATACTCAGCAAGTAGCATCTCTTAGTGGACAGACAACTGCAACGCTTTCTCTGTAAGAAGAGGGCACCATAAATCAGTCAGCTAGAGTTCTGGGACTTTGTGCCCTGACATAACAGAATTTTGAATTAAGAAGCAACCAATGAAACTCTGACTCACTGGAAAGCTCCAAGAGCCTTGGGAACGAGACCTGGAGTGCTCTGCAAGAAGAGAAATCCATAACATAAACTTAAGCTCAAGCCTTTCCAGAACATGAAGGAAGTACAGATTGGATCCAGAGTCAACCCAGGCCCTGATGGAGAATAGAAAGTACCTCTAGCAATACAAACAGCAGGTACAGAATTGCACAAACACCATTGGTATGGCATATCTATTAGTATATCAATATTTGACTGTGTATGTTATGCATGACAAACATGCGTGATTCTGGTTCAATAAAAGGGTAGATAAGGAAAAATGTTCTTGTGCTAGTTTTACTCTAATGTTAACCTAGACCATGTTCCATCCCAGCATGTCTGACAGACTGCACTCACACGACGATAGAGGCGCCTCTCTGTGGACTCAGTCTGCAGCAGTGACTCAGACGCCTCGGAGGGGATGTGGCCTCAGGCTCGGCTTCTGGATCAGGAAACAACAGAAAGCTGCCCACAGGCTGATGACCGTGAGAGAGATGAAAACCTCTGAGGCGCGATCCTTGTTCTAGACACACACACACACACACACAGTCCACGCGTGCCATGTCAGCAACTTATGGCCAAAAGATGAGATTTCCTCATTGTGTTAAGGAAGTTAGTTGAATGCTAGATTACAAATAAAAAGTAAAATGGAAAGGACGTCATGAAATCTAAGCTAGAATACCATTCAAAAGATATCTACAATGTTATGGTAAAAAGTTAACCCAAAACTGGTGGACATAGCCTGATATGTGAACACGTCCCGCCATGCCAGGCAGTACAATACCAATATACATGTTTCCCCAAAGAATTAAGCTGCAACCAATGGGATAGATATATGTGGCAGTCTAACACATAGATTCCAGTTACCAGAGTTTAAAAAAGTTATGCCGAAACAGTGATGCAAATCAATACAGTTATGCTGATTAGAAAGAAGTACCTTGAACTGTAGCAAGGCCCAGAAAATACCACTGTTCCTGCCGATGGTGGCATCTGTGAGAGTGATGGTTGAGTATGTCCCCTGAGATGTCCACAATACGTATGCCCACAGATGATAGAGAATTGAAAGAGAAAAGAATGCAGGGTTATGTGGTGATTAGGAAATTACAGAGTCTTAATTCTCAAGTTTAAGCAATTAACCACAGTCTTTCCTTACTTGCAGCCCGCTATTCCAACAACTACAGACGCTGTGTAGAAGCTCCAAGTGTAGGGGTGGCGATGAACATTGCTTAATGTATCCACTGATGGAAAATAAGGAGACAATTGGACAGTGTTAACATCATGAATAAAGCTAATGAGTCTAACAAATACTTTATGCACACTCAGAGAGAATAGATAAATAAACGATTCTGTAAATAGGTATAGCCTCAGTGGGTGACTTTAAAGAAAAGGTCAAAAAGAGTGCTTGCCTCACCTGTATACTAGTCCACTAAAGAACATGAGGACAACTGAGCCCTATGAACAGCCACTTACTGAGGAGCAATCAGGTTGGATAGCCAGTATGATACCCACTTGTCCATAGTTTGATTGCCTATTGGCTACATGTAAAGACACGTGTAAAAACGAATCAGATGAGTATTAAAACGCTATATGTAAATACCACGAATTAATGAGAAATTAAGGTGGTAGCACATGGCTAAAAAAGTGTCAGGAATGTTTAATTCAGAGTGGAAGGATGTGTATGAATTTAAAAAAGCCTGCGGGTTTGCACTGCCACGGGTCAAAGTATCATTAGATAGTCACGAGACGATGGCCCCTACAACAATAACCCAATAGTACATATGAGCAGTGTTATTATTAACAGAAAAAATACCTAGGATAAAATCTGGCGATATGTGTTAGAGAACTGAAAGTCTAACATTTGTAGCCAAAAGGCGTGGGCAGATTCACTATTACTACCTTGAGACCTCTTTTGAGAGAGAGAAGGTATTACAATCCTTCCAACAGTGTCTAATCTATAGTCATAGAGAGCCACACATTTCGGTTCAAAGTCACAGTATATTTCAGTACATCACAATGAACTCTCACCTTTTGTGTAGCCACTCCATGTGAAGTTCAGTACTGTTGAGAAATCTCTTTGATCACAGATTTGAGCTGATAGTGTATATGTTTGCATGGGAGGACATAACAATTTGACACCATCAATATTAACTTTCCCCTGTAGGTTCCCTACAGTTGTGTGGCCTTGAATTTGTATGTACTCATTGTCATGTTCAACCATACCGCTATATGGTTTGCCGCCATGTTCTCCGGAAAGCAGTAAACATGAACATAAAATCCAAAACCCAGGATTATTGATCGTTCCAAGAGTGTCTTTCCCTCTGGACCCCATGCTTTGCTGCAGGGTGGTCACTGTAATTATGGATTACTTGACGAATGGGTTAGTTAAAAAACCTCTTCCGAGGGGTCCACAGCTCACCGGAAAAAAGAACAGAATCAAAACAACCCTTGGTGCAATCTGCTAGAAAGGATGCTATGCTGTATGAATATAGCTATTGTCAAGAACAATACATAATCTAGGTAAGTTATTCTGGTTACCAAAATAATCCGACCTAATAAGTATTCCTTGCTTTGTCTGTTTAGCCACTTGAGAAGAAAACAATATTCCCTCGGAGTCGGGTGCTGCACTGTATCTAGTCCTTGTTTGTTGACAGAGGCACATAGTAAGAAACCAATAAAGACTTGGTAGGCAGTGATACACGAGAAATGGACTCAAATCTAGAATAGAAGAATCCCAACAATAATGTAACTAGGCTCACGATACCTATTCTCCCGTCTAGTGTAAAAAATTTGGTTCTTTTGAAAATTAATTTTTGGTTCAGTGTGTAGTGACCTAAAAACTGTTCGTTCCATGTGAGATAGTCTTAGCTGAGTCATTTCAAGGCTGTAACAACCCAGGCCCACTGTGAGATGCAAACTGAGTTTGAGGTGCTATAGTCTGATCGGAATCTCGTTTCCGGCGTCAAAAAATTTAAAAAAGCATTATACTAATAAAATTGAAAGTAAGATTTTCCATTTGCGTGTCCCCTCCTGAGTATTTATGTGTGATAATATGAAGTATGAATGAGTAATTTTGGTGGCATTGATTTAGTTGATGTTAAGATAAGTGATGTAGATGTGAAGATGTGTTGCTGTTTCCCTCCCACATTAAACTACAGACCCCAGCAGCGTTACTCGGCAATACACCACCATTACACGAGGAGGAAGCAGAGGGATCTCATAGCATCTCGTTCTAACACCCAAATGTCGGCTGCAACCAGTGAAACGGTATCGTCAAATTTGGAAAGCTATATTGCTATTGGTTTTTATAAAAGAAAAACTCGACATGATTGACGAGCAGCCGCTTGATATACCCTACGATAATTTGTAATCAAACATGACTTTAAGCGAGGTGTTGACCTTTCACCACATTTTCTGGTAATACCGTTGCGTAGTTTGTTAGCTAAGCTAACTAAGGCAACATGATTATGGTTAGGGCCCCCCTACCCCATAAGTGAGGGCACGATGAGCGTTCTTCTTTATTAGAGTAGAATAAATCTGACAGTACCGAACCTTCACCCGAGAACCTTCGCCGTGTCTTTGAAAAGTATGGTAGTCATGGTAGAGATGATGCGAAAAATAAAAAATAAAAATACCGAATTACATCCCCATTCGAGTAATCGGGTTTTATACCGAAAGCCGGAGGAGGCAGAAAAGTAATGCTCCTTTGTGCGAGTTCCATGACAAGCGGGACGTCAGGAGGATCGCATGGACGCCAATGGATGGTGCCGCTGCTGGACGGACCGAGCTAAGAGTCCCAGGATGGCCCGTATACGCGACGTCCCCCAGATTCGGCAATCAGGATGCGGTGGCTGAGCCGTGGAGATTTCTGGTGACCGTGGCGTGAGCGGGTGCACCCCGGAGAGTAGCGTGGTGATGCCCTCCCGACCGATGAGTAGTGAGGTAAAAGAGCTGGAGACATGGTTAAGTAAGATGCCTCTAGCTCTCCCTCACATCGAATTGGGTCGTTTGTTCATTGGCTTAACTATGAGGAATTTTATGTAATTAACGTTTAGGTAGTCCCTGCTGTATGAAATGAGTTGCTCTGAGGGAACTTGAATGTTTTAACGGCCTTGTTTCGATTATGTAGCGTCAATCAGCCACCATTACAAGCGATGGTTCTTTGACCTGGTAAACTAGCAGCGTTTGTGAAGGGTGTTAGTGGACCTTACGTTTTACAACTGTTTTTAGATAAGCGGATAACTCGACAAAACGAACATTACTTCTGGTTTCTCCTCACAACAGTCCGAGGCGTCGGAGACGCAGCAGATCCCGGAGCAAAGCCTCTCCGTTCCGCAGCCGCTCCCGCAACAGCCGATCCAAGTTCTCGTTCCTACTCTCGCTCCAAGTCTGCTCCCAAGAGAGACTAAGGCCAAGTCCCGTTCAGGGTCCCGCTCCAGATCCAAGTCGTGCCCAAGTCAAATCCCGCTCAGGAGCCACACCCCTGCGGAAAGAGCCTCAAGATCAAGATCCAAGAGCCACCCAAAGTCATCCTGGAGAATGAGCGAGAACCCATAAAAGATGACTTGTATAAAAAATGGTATGTTTGGGCAAGGAGATGGACCTTATGTGAGTGTGTGGGTATGACTAAGTCTCCCTTTTCCATTGGTTTATCTGTGGTTGAAATAGAAGGGAAGGTTGTGTGGGATGTCTTGTACAATTGTGTTAGAGTGCTTAGGTCTTTCCACCTCCAAAAGTGATATATGCCATATACTGTAAATCACTGGAGACATGGCGCCTAAAAAGGAATGGAACACTGCCCCATATGGTGGTTGACAGCTTAACCCACGTTTGATGGATTTTGGGACTATTCCTTGTGTCCACAATTTTGTCTGTCCTGCCCAATTTCTCCAGTTGCTATTATCACGTGTAGAAGGCGAATGATCTCGGAATAGGTCCATTACATTG
>NW_019943907.1:15804-23049 GCF_002910315.2 Salvelinus sp. IW2-2015
TCAAGCCTTCCAGAAAGAGATTTGAGAGTGCGTTACTGTATTGATGATGATATATGTCAACGAGTGAGCCATTCTAATAATTTTACCCATGATTTGGATAGTGTGATTAATGTGTATGCGTGATGATAATCTAGAGTTGCTCAACATATGCGTTATGGCGCTCAGTGTATTATTAACTCACAGCTATAATTAGCTAATAGAGCGATTTATGACATTGTATGTTATATATTCAGTCCACTGTGGTTATGTCGCGTCACTGTGCTCTTATATAGAAGTCTCTAGCTGTGGTAACTATATAGAATTAGTAAGTTATGAGCTACAAGTTTTTTAGATATGGAAGTGTTTACATAGTCACGCTAACCTGAGAGTTGTATTGGATTTGTTAACCAACCATTGAGTGTGATGTATAGATTAATTGTACTACCGTGAGGTTTAATTGAGACAAGTCGTTGCTTTATGTGATATCATAGCTATTGAGTCTTATAACTTTTCTTTCTGTGTGAGATTTAATTTATAATTACAGTGGTTACTACGGATGAGTGCTTAATTATCAATATTGCATGGTTTGTGTTATTTTGTAACTTACGACGAAGATGACCAAGAAGATTAAGTGTAGATGCTGATTTATTTATCTATCACTAATTGAATGGTGGCCTTTGTGATTTTTTTGCTAGAAATCATATGCCTGCCATGTACTCGGAGTATCGCCTTGAGATTTGCTGTGGCTGTTTCAGTTGAAGTAGTGCAACGGTCTTCCCTGGATGAGCCACCTCAGCATAAGCTTCATGGTAACAATTAAGCCCTAATTAGTAAGGCGGAAGCTACAGGAGTTCGCACATTGTAACATACACACATTGTTATTCACATTGACTTACCTGTTAGTTAATACCCAATCTTCTTCAGCATTAGTCAGAGGACTATGACCATATGCAATCAACAAGTGAACGACTTAGAAGAGAAGAGTGTAGTAGGAGCGCAAGTAGAACCGACTAGGACTGGTGTGCTAACTGTAGGTCGAGCGTGGAGAGTAAGGATAGAGCCATGACAGGGAGGTAAAATCACTCTAACAGACACGCACGAGGCGAGCGTCGCGTGAACAGCACAGCCACGGGGACATACGTCGGCTCACCGCGTATCCTTTTACCGAGCTACGCACACCGTCGCGTAAACCCGTATACATCATCTTGACATATCCCTCGCACAGACATATACGACTACCACAACAACAAATCACTACAACGAACTAACTTGCCTCTAACCAAAGCGCGGAGAACACCACGCAACCAACAGCCAAATGTCAAAGCTATCTTTACCACCACTCCTCCACACAAACGACTACCTACGCAAGCATGCCGGTCACCTATTCCAATTACCATCGGAGCGAGCAAACCGCAGAACTAGACCGCACACAACGGACAACGAAGCAGCAAACGAGCTATTGGAGAACGGTCGATTATAGGGGCGATCGCGTGAGAGCACTCTCTCTATCCCGTTGTAAAACACACGTCTCAATAGTTACCGTCATGAATAAAGCGTACACAAGCTTAGCGTAATAGCTATGCCATTCTGCAACTCAACATTTTTTAGAATCATAACATCGACTTAAGAGGGCCACACGCAAGAGGTGTAAATGTTCCCACCACCTAAGTATGTGGACTAAATCATTTACATTTATCGGTTTCCTGTCTATAATATACCAGCCTCTCGTACACCCCTAGAGGAAGGATAGGCAGAAACCGATAATTTAAATGTTATAATTGGAGTAAGATGATTACGTTTATTCTCATACTTTAACCTTACTTCTAAGCGCTAGAGCACACACTAACAACTATGATGACTAACAAGTAGATTGTGTAACTAAATATGTAATACAATACCAGATGGCTCCTAGAGGAGCTCATTAGCTAGCTACTAACATTAGTAACTAGCTATACCTAGTCGAGACTATGTACACATACAGTGAGTCATCGTGTCTGACGCTATAACTGAATGAGCGATGAAGTGACGTACTAAAGACATACATATAATCTGTATCAGACATGAAGCTATAGCTATGTATTATTCACATTACTCAGTCTAGTATGACAGTCTACATCTGACCACCACCGATCACCCAGAGCTATTATGAACTACCTAGTCCTCAAACCATCTAGCCTATAGCGTAAACAGCCTGATTGTACTACCAAAATGAACCACGACTATACGAATACCGTACTGTTCCGCATATCATGCCCTAGTATCTCCAACAACTGAAGAGATCTATCTCAAAACACTTCATCGTCAATACCCGTCCTCAATTGAGCTTGTTGCCGTCTCATAGCCTTATATATGGTCAGTACCACCCTTGATGACTTAAGATATTTGATACCAAAACATTATCACAGTACTCTTGCCCAGTACATGTATTGTTCATTTGATTAGTCTCTATGACACCTACTAAGAGTACTACAAATATATTGTATGAATACACTTCACTTCTATATTTTTATCTCTTATAATTATCACGACAAACTGAAGATAACCAAACACTATTTAAACATATAGCTACATAACAACATATAACCTTATATCATGCGTCCACTTTAACCTCTCAACTAATATTATACACACATAACTAACAAATTCATGTTAGCATTAACCACACTAAGGAATTATCTATGAATAGAGAGCTCTTATATATCCTTCTATAGTGTGTTCTTGCATAATTATACTCTCAGGACGTACCTGATTCATACCAAACATTCATAATATAACCTCCTCACTGTCATTTCTTATTAGTCTACAGGCGCTACGACTGATTTATATACCAAATCGATATAGTAATACCATTACCATCATATTTTCCCTTCTACAGTACTCTTCAGTGAGTACGTCTTACCACACTGAGTAAAAATACACAACACATTAGTTGAATACCCTGTCGCACTCATATGAATATCGTTAAGAATAAATTCGAACCACATCTGTGAGCCAACACCTCAATCTTCTATATGAATACCATTCCATGCCCCAGTTATATCAATCCTTTCCCAAGTGAATTTATCTCATCAAAGTCTCTACATCTTGTAAGTTAGAAGTACACCTTAAACATATGATATACCTCTTCACTCTAGTATTGTGTCGTCATACGCTTACATCGTGCGAGCGAAATCTCTACACACACAGCAAACCATGGATTTGTGTTCATTAGAATACCTTCGATACACAGTGCTCTTTGTCTCATATCCAAACACACCGACATTACAAAGCTCTAGACGACAAATACTAAGCCCATCTTGAGTGGACTATGTATTAACACTTTGCCTCAATGTACTTGTTCCTACTTCTCTTTATGCAACCAGATAGAATATCCAATAGCTTGATGAATAGTACTCAATGCACCTGACTATATTGTACTCTTTATCATATCACCTGATATGTGTGATAATAACGCGTACAACGCTCTCATATGAGAAGTCCTTACCTACTCAGTCTCAGATATTGAATGCTTCACAGGCCCCCTTTGCCTGGCGTCAGTATACAGTCCTCTAATCGTCGCCAGTACTTGCGATGAGAACTCTGAGTCTGAGATAGTGTCGAGAGCTAGAGCCATTCGCGCAACAGCGTAGAAGTCTGGGCAACCACATAGTTGTACATTCCTAGGAGAAATGCCACTGACTTGTGAGTTTGGCTATGCTGCCACAACCCGCGTCTCTCTGCTTCCGGCCCGCGCCCCCCTTACTAGCTTCCCAAAGTTTGTGTCAATTTCTGGATGTCCCCTTATGTGGTGGACCATTCTTGTCAAACACGAGAAACTGGTGAGTCGGTAAAAAACACAGCAAGCGTTGCAGTTCTTGACACAAACCGGTGTCCCTGGCATCCTCTACACATAACCCCGATTAAAGGCACCTAAATATGTTGTCTGCCCCATTTAACACCCTCTGAATGGCAACACATACACATCCATGTCCTCAACTTGTCTCCAAGGCGTCCTTCTTTACCTGATCTCGCTGAATCTGATCACCACAGTGTTCTTGGAGTCAGCATAGTTTCTTCTCAGCCCGCGTGACCCCTTAGAGCTAGGGTACCAGAGGGAGGATGTAGTCCTACTGGACTCACCAGGAACATCTATGGTGCTCGTATGAGACCAGGAGACTGTCTGGGAGGAGCAGCAGTTAATGGGTTGTGTGTGAGAGTTATGTGGTGTGTGGTGGTGTGTGGTGTGTGGGGTGTTGAGTGTGTGTGTCGGTGTGTGTGTATTTGCGGTGTGTGTGTGTGTGTGTGTGTGTGTGTGTGTGTGTGTGTGTGTGTGTGTGTCGTGTGTGTGTGTGTGTCGTGTCGTGTTGGTGTTGTGTGTGTGTGTTTGTGTGTGGTGTGTGTGTGTGTTGTGTTGTGTGTGTGTTCTTGTTGTTGGAGAGTATGGGTGCTGAAAATCGATGGTGCAGAGGGGTAGAATTCCTCAGTGGTCAGGGAGGGTAAGAGGAAAGGAGTCAAAGGTCAAATCCATAGGAGTCAGGCTGGAGTGTCCTAGAAACAGCATCGTTAGAGGACATTCTATGTTCTATTGTCACGCCCTGGCCTTAGTATTCTTTGTTTTCTTTATTATTTTAGTTTTTCAGGGTTTGACATGGGGTATGTTTGTGTTTTTGTCTTGTCTTGGGTGGTTGTAGTGTCTAGGGGGATTTGTTAGAGTGTATGGGTTTGTGTTGAGTGAATGTTTCTAGGGAAGTCTATGGTTGAGTGAATGTGTCTAGTTATGTCTATGGTTGCCTGAGTGGTTCTCAATCAGAGACAGATGTTTTTCATTTGTCTCTGATTGGGAGCCATATTTAAGGTGGCCATAGGCATCATGTATTTGTGGGTAATTGTCTATGTTCTATGTTGCATGTGTGCACTAGTTCTTTAATAGCTTCACGTTCGTCTGTTTGTTGTTTTGTTTCGTTTTCCTTCTTATAATAAAAATATGTATTTTGCACACGCTGCGCCTTGGTCATCTCTCTCTCCTATGGACGATCGTGACATCTATAGAAAAATACCTGGCTAATAAGTAGGACCTAGCCTGATCTGAGATGTGTATAGATCTGAGACCAGCAGGCTAATAACTAGGACCTAGCCTGATCTGAGATCTGTACAGATTATATAGCTCTGAGACCAGCAGGCTAATAACTAGGACCGTTGTGTGTGTGTGTGTGAGAGAGAGAGAAAGAAAGAGAGAGACAGAGAGACAGACAGACACAGTCCTCGTCATCTTGCCCAGTGATCTCCACATTATAAGACTGACCCTCTCCTTGACAGCATGTTATTCTGTTCTGATGTTGTGATTATACCTGGCCCTCTCATGACTGTGTGTGTGTGTCTAGGTGTTATTCTGTTCTGATGTTGTGATTATACCTGGCCCTCTCATGACTGTGTGTGTCTAGGTGGGTGGGTGGATGGACCTGTGACCCAGATAATCCCAGATTGAAGGGTGGAGCAGGAATACATATTTTCAGGGAGTGAGTGCGTAATCAGTGTGTTTTCCAGAGACTACCTCACAGGGTGGATCCCTGTTCCGTGGATGTGTACCAAATGGCAAGTTATTCCCTACATAGTGCTCTACTCTTGACCAGAGCCCTATGGCACCCTATTCCCTACATAGTGCACTACTTTTGACCAGAGCCCTATGGCACCCTATTCCCTACATAGTGCACTACTTTAGACCAGAGCCCTATGGGTAGTGCACTATTATTAAGGAATAGGGTGCCACTTGGGACGCAGGCCATGTGAGGANGGTAGTGCACTATTATTAAGGAATAGGGTGCCACTTGGGACGCAGGCCATGTGAGGACGATGACGATGACGCTGAGGCTTCCAAATATGCCAGTCATGTTCTAAATATAATATAAGCAATGTTCTGGTGGACTCTGGGATTGATTTTAAATCAAATCTAAGGACTACGGACCGATCAAAATCAAATCAAATTACATGTTATGGGTCAAATACATGTTTAGCAGATGTTATTGTGGGTGTAGCGAAATGCTTTGTGTTCCTAACTCCAACAGTGCAGTAATATCTAACAGTTCACAACAATACACACAGACATCTAAAAGTAAAATAATGGAATTAAGAAATGTATAAATATCAGGACGAGCAATATGGGAGTGGCACTAACTAAAATACAGAAGAATAGAATACAGTATATATACATATGAAATGAGTAAATATAAATAAATGATGTCCAGAATACATGCGTAACTCACTGGCTTCAGTTGAACAGATGTATGAATGGACTGGACATTAAACCATTACAGGCTAATGTCAGGTGGGTCATCTTTAGTCTATGTGGGCCTGTCACAAATGGGGGTTTGTCACAGAATGATCACAACCTTTTCACACTCCCATCAAGTTCTCAGTACTTTAACAACACCGGTGTCACGACTTCCGGTGGTCCCTCTCCTTGTTCGTTCGGCGTTCGGCATCACCGGCTTTCTAGTCACCACCGATCCATGTTTCATTTTGTTTTGTCTTCATTGTACACACCTGGTTTCCATTCCATAATCAATGTTCCTTATTTAACCCTCTGGCTTCCCGTTGTGTTTTGTGCGTGATTGTCGTTGTCAAGTGGTTTCTGTTATGTGCTCTGGATATTTATGTTTATCCTTGTTGGAACATTGCTTATATTGAGTAAAGCTCTGATTGTTACTCATACCTGTGTCCTGCGCCTGACTCCGCCTTATCCATTCACCTAGAACGCTGACAAACGGGGGCTAATGATTGTGTGGCCCCGGTCCACTGAGCCTCAGATGTACTGAATAAGGACATATTGAGAGTTTTAGTGTGTAACTTCTGTCCTCTCTACCATGTCCAGATAGTTATAACTTCTGTCCTCTCTACCATGTCCAGTTATAACTTCTGTCCTCTCTACCATGTCCAGATAGTTATAACTTCTGTCCTCTCTACCATGTCCAGATAGTTATAACTTCGGTCCTCTCTGTCCTCTCTACCATGTCTAGATAGTTATAACTTCTGTCCTCTCTACCATGTCTAGATAGTTATAACTTCTGTCCTCTCTACCATGTCTAGACAGTTTATAACTTCTGTCCTCTCTACCATGTCCAGTAGTTATAACTTTTTCCTCTCTGTCCTCTCTACCATGTCTAGATAGTTATAACTTCTGTCCTCTCTACCATGTCTAGATAGTTATAACTTCTGTCCTCTCTACCATGTCTAGACAGTTATAACTTCTGTCCTCTCTACCATGTCCAGATAGTTATAACTTCTGTCCTC
>NW_019943907.1:25616-39447 GCF_002910315.2 Salvelinus sp. IW2-2015
TGTTCTTAGATAGTTGTAACTTCTGTCCTCTCTACCATGTCCAGATAGTTATAACTTCTGTCTTCTCTACCATGTCAGATAGTTATAACTTCTGTCCTCTCTACCATGTCCAGACAGTTATAACTTCTGTCCTCTCTACCATGTCTAGATAGTTATAACTTCTGTCCTCTCTACCATGTCCAGATAGTTATAACTTCTGTCCTCTCTACCATGTCTAGATAGTTATAACTTCTGTCCTCTCTACCATGTCCAGACAGTTATAACTTCTGTCCTCTCTACCATGTCTAGATAGTTATAACTTCTGTCCTCTCTACCATGTCAGATAGTTATAACTTCTGTCCTCTCTACCATGTCAGACAGTTATTTCCTCTCTACCATGTCTAGATAGTTATATAACTTCTGTCCTCTCTACCATGTCTAGACAGTTATAACTTCTGTCCTCTCTACCATGTCTAATAGTTATAACTTCTGTCCTCTCTACCATGTCTAATAGTTATAACTTCTGTCCTCTCTACCATGTCTATATAGTATAACTTCTGTCCTCTCTACCATGTCTAGACAGTTATAACTTCTGTCCTCTCTACCATGTTATAGTTATAACTTCTGTCCTCTCTACCATGTCCAGATAGTTATAACTCTGTCTCTCTGTCCTCTCTACCATGTCCTAATAGTTATAACTTCTTGTCCTCTCTACCATGTCCAGATAGTTATAACTTTCTGTCCTCTCTACCATGTCCAGATCAGTTATAACTTCTGTCCTCTCTACCATGTCTAGATAGTTATAACTTCTGTCCTCTCTACCATGTCTAGATAGTTATAAACTTCTGTCCTCTCTACCATGTCTAGCATAGTTATAACTTCTGTCCTCTCTACCATGTCTAGATAGTTTATACTTCTGTCCTCTCTACCATGTCTATATAGTTATAACTTCTGTCCTCTCTACCATGTCTAGATAGTATTAACTTCTGTCCTCTCTACCATGTCTAGACAGTTATAACTTCTGTCCTCTCTACCATGTCTAATAGTTATAACTTCTGTCCTCTCTTACCATGTCTAGACAGTTATATAACTTCTGTTATAACAGAAGTTATAAGAAGAAACCACTTGACTTGGACACTGGTTTATTGTACTTGGGCTGTTTCCTGGCAACATGATGTGTGTGTGTATGTGTGTATGTGTGTATGTGTGTGTGTGCAAAAGTGGAGGCCAAGGAAAGTTAGTGTGGAGAAGAGGGGGGGGCTACAGCAGCACCTAGATCTTCTGCACAGATTCTGTCAGACCTGGGCCCTGAGAGTAAATCTCTTTAGGACAAAAATAATGGGTTTCCAAAAAAGGTTCAGGACCACGAATACAAATTCCATCTAGACACCGTTACCCTAGAGCACACAAAAAACTATACATACCTCGGCCTAAACACCAAAACTTCCACAAAGCTGTGAACGATCTGAGAGACAAGGCAAGAAGGACATTCTCTGCTATCAAAAGGAACATAAAATTCTACATACCAATTAGGATCTGGCTAAAAATACATTAATCAGTTATAGGACCCATTGTCCTTTATGATTGTGAGGTCTGGGGTCCGCTCACCAACCAAGAATTCACAAAATGGGACAAACACCAAATTGCGACTCTGCAGGCAGAATTCTGCAACAACATCCTCCGTGTACAACGTAGAACACCAAATAATGCATTAGGCCAATACCCACTAATGATCAAAATCCAGAAAACAGACGTTAAATTCTACAACCACCAAGGAAGCGATTCCCAAACCTTCCATAACAAAGCCTTCACCTACAAAGAGATGGACCTGGAGAAGAGTCCTCTAAGCAAGCTGGTCCTGGGGCTCTGTTCACAAACACAAACAGACCCCACAGAGCCCCAGGACAGCAACACAATTAGACCCAAACAAATCATGAGAAAACAAAAGGATAATTACTTTACACATGGGAAAGAGTTTTGCAAACTAGAATGATATTTGGCCCTAAACAGAGAGTACACAGTGGCAGAATACCTGATCACTGTGACTGACCCAAACTAAAGAAAAGCTTTGACTATGAACAGACTCAGTGAGCATAGCCTTGCTATTGAGAAAGGCCGCAGTTGGCATACTTGTTTCTCTAGTCTGCCTAGGCTATGTGCTCACTGCCCACAACATGAGGTGGAAACTGAGCTGCATTTCCTAACCTCCTGCCCAATGTATGACCATATTAGAGACACATATCTCTCAGATCACACAGACCCACAAAGAGTTCAAAAACAAACCCAATTTTGATAGAATCCCATATCTATTGGGTGAAATACCACAGTGTGCCATCACAGCAGCAACATTTGTGAACTGTTGCCACAAAAAAAGGGCAACCAGTGAAGAACAAACATTGTATATACAACCCATATTTATGTTTATTTATTTCCTTTTGTACTTTAATTATTTGCACATAATATGACATTTGGAATAAATGTCTTTATTCCTTTGGAGTTTAATGTTTATATCAGGAATCAAGGTAAGACCCAAGTGCAGACTGTGTGAAGTAACAATGTTTATAGTAACACCATGGGCAGGCAAACGGCAGATCAAGGCAGGCAGGGGTCGATAATCCAGAGTAGAGGTCAAGGTACAGGACGGCAGGCAGGCTCAGGTCAGGCAGGCGGGTACAGGGTCAGGACAGTCAAGGGTCAAAAACCAGGAGGGCGAGAAAAAAAGAGACTGGGGAAAAACAGTAGTTGAGACAAACCGCTGGTTGATTTGAACAAACAAGACGAACTGACACAGACAGACAAANTAGCAGCCTGGAGAAGAGTCCCGTAGCAGCCTGGAGAAGAGTCCCGTAGCAGCCTGGAGAAGAGTCTCCTAAGCATGCTGGTCCTGGGGCTCTGTTCACAACCACAAACAGACCCCACAGAGCCCCAGGACAGCAACATAATTAGACCCAACCAAATCATGAGAAAACAAAAAGATAATGACTTTACACATAGGGAAAAAAATTGCAAACTAGAATGATATTTGGCCCTAAACAGAGAGTACACAGTGGCAGAATACCTGATCACTGTGACTGACCCAAACTAAAGGAAAGCTTTGACTATGAACAGACTCAGTGAGCATAGCCTTGCTATTGAGAAAGGCCGCAGTTGGCAGACTTGTTTCTCTAGTCTGCCTAGGCTATGTGCACACTGCCTACAAAATGAGGTTGAAACTGAGCTGCATTTCCTAACCTCCTGCCCAATGTATGACCATATTAGAGAGACATATTTCCCTCAGATTACACAGATCCACAAAGAATTCGAAAACAAACCCAATTTTGATAGAATCTCATATCTATTTGGTGAAATACCACAGTGTGCATCACAGCAGCAACATTTGTGAACTGTTGCCACAAAAAAAGGGCAACCAGTGAAGAACAAACATTGTATATACAACCCATATTTATGTTTATTTATTTCCTTTTGTACTTTAACTATTTGCACATAATATGACATTTGGAATAAATGTCTTTATTCCTTTGGAGTTTAATGTTGATATCAGGAATCAAGGTAAGACCCAAGTGCAGACTGTGTGAAGTAACAATGTTTATAGTAACACCAGGGGCAGGCAAACGACAGGACAAGGCAGGCAGGGGTCGATAATCCAGAGTAGAGGTCAAGGTACAGGATGACAGGCAGGCTCAGGGTCAGGCAGAGTGGTCAGGCGGGTGGATACAGGGTCAGGACAGTCAAGGGTCAAAAACCAGGAGGGCGAGAGGAAAAAGAGACTGGGAAAAACAGTAGTTGAGACAAACCGCTGGTTGATTTGAACAAACAAGACAAACTGGCACAGACAGACAGAAAACACCAGTATATATACCCAGAGGATAAGTGGGGAAGATGGGTGACACCTGGGGGGGTGGAGACAAGCACAAGGACAGGTGGAAGAGAGAGAGAGAGAGAGAGAGAGAGAGAGAGAGAGAGAGAGAGAGAGAGAGGAGAGAGAGAGAGAGAGGAGGAGAGAGAGAGGAGAGAGAGAGAGAGAGAGAGAGAAGAGAGGAGAGAAGAGAGAAGAGAGGAGGGTGGACAGTTAAACAAAAACAACCACACAAACCTCATCATTTTCTTATTATATAGTGAGGAGAGCTGTATGACCAATCATCTGTTATTATATAGTGAGGAGAGCTGTATGGCCAATCATCTGTTATTATATAGTGAGGAGAGCTGTATGACCAATCATCTGTTATTATATAGTGAGGAGAGCTGTATGGCCAATAATCTGTTATTATATAGTGAGGAGAGTTGTATGACCAATCATCTGTTATTATATAGTGAGGAGAGCTGTATGACCAATCCTCTGTTATTATATAGTGAGGAGAGCTGTATGACCAATATCTGTTATTATATAGTGAGGAGAGCTGTATGACAATCATCTGTTATTATATAGTGAGGAGAGCTGATGACACTCATCTGTTATGTATATAGTGAGGAGAGCTGTATGACCAATCATCTGTTATTTCCATTCTGAGAGACGAGAAAGAAGAGATGTTGAAAGAGAGAGAGATACTGCAGATGAACATGAGTCTGCAAAGCTCTCCTCTATTCCAATGTAATGAGTTGCAGAAGTTTGAATATGTGGGTTTGAATACATTATTCGTTATTTGCATATGCTTTAGTTCAACTCCACCTCTGCTCTGTGCTGCCATCTTGTGGGATACTGTGATAGCACATCATCGTCATGCTCGTGTTGACTAGACACCAAAACAGACGGAAAAAGGGGAGGGACCACCTACCTGAATCTGTCCAATAAGAAACTCTTGTTTTTGTTGCAATACACTTTCAGTGCCAAAACATTTTGCTACTATGTGCACTAATGATCTATTCATTAACTAATGTGTCCCTGCTCCCTGTAGCCTCAAACCTCCTCATCCTATTGGATTGTGGCTCCACACACTCATGAAGACTGCCTGGCCGCTATTCATTTACGACCCAGGCTGTCTTCATGGGTGTGTGGAGCCACTCTCCAATACGATGAGAGAGGCCATCCACTACAGCCATCCACTACTGACGGGATGAGATCAATATCCTTCCAGGATAACCGGGCCAGGTTGATTAGATAGGCCTGCTCGCTGAAGTGTTTTAGGGAGCGTTTGATAGTGATGAGGGTGACCTAATTTATGTTTCTATAACTCCCCTGAATGCTATTGTCAGCAGTATCATGCACATATCAACCTGAGTTATCCTGTTAGCACTGAGACGGTTTGCCCTACTAGGAGTATTGTGAGTCATTGGCTGTTAAAACCTCTACGGGATCGGTGTCCCCCCCACGGGACGGTTGAGCTAACGTGCGCTAATGTGATTAGCATGATGATGTAAGTAACAAGAAAATTAGACATACAGTATCTGATATTGGCAGAAAGCTTAAATTCTTGTTAATCTAAATGCACTCTCCAATTTACTGGAGCTATTACAGTGAAAAATTACCACGGTATTGTTTGAGGAGAGAGCATAACAACAAAAAACTTTTATCACGGCAACTGGTTCGATACATCACCTCTGAATGTAAATAATGTACTTACAGTCAGTAATCTTGCTCTGATTTGTCATCCTGAGGGTCCCAGAGATAAAATGTAGCATAGTTTTGTTTGATAAAATCGATTCTACAATTTGACCAGCCACCTGGCCAGCACCATTAAACCCTGATTGGGTTTACACAACCAAAGAATTTCTGCACAAACTGCCAGAAACTGTCTCAGGGAAGCTCATCTGCGTGCTCGTCGTCCTCACCAGGTCTTGACCTGACTGCAGTTAGGCGTTGTAATCGACTTCAGTGGGCACGCTGGAGAAGTGTGCTCTGCACGGATGAATCCCAGTTTCAACTGTACCGGGTAGATGGCAGACAGTTGTGTATGGTGTCGTGTGGGCGGGCGGTTTGCTGATGTCAACTGTGGTGAACAGAGTTCCCCATGGGTGTCGTGTGGGCAGGCGTTTGCTGATGTCAACGTGGTGAACAGAGTTCCCCATGGTGTCGTGTGGGCAGGCGGTTTGCTGATGTCAACGTGGTGAACAGAGTTCCCCATGGTGTCGGTCGGGTTATGGTATGGGGAGGCATAAGCTACGGGCAACGAACACATTGCATTTTATCGATGGCAAATTGAATACACAGAGATCCTGAGGTCCATTTTCGTGCCATTCATCCGCCGCCATCATCTCTAGTTTCAGCATGATAATGCACGGCCCCATGTCGCAAGGATCTGTACACAATTCCCGGAAGCTAAAAATGTCCCAGTTCTTCCATGGCCTGCGTACTCACCAGACATGTCACCCATTGAGCATGTTTGGGATGCTCTGGATCGACGTGTATGACAACATATTCCAGTTCCCGCCAATATCCAGCAACTTCGCACAGCCATTGAAGAGTAATGGGACAACATTCCACAGGCCACAATCAACAGCCTGATCAACTCTATGTGAAGGAGATGTGTCGCCCTGCATGAGGCAAATGATGGTCACACCAGATACTGACTGGTTTTCTGATCCACGCCACTACTTTTTTTTTTATGTATCTGTGACCAACAGATGAATATCTGTATTCCCAGTCATGTGAAATCCATAGATTAGGGCCTATATATTTCAATTGACTGATTACCTTCGATGAAATGAAACTCAGTAAAATCGTTGAAATTGTTGCATGTTGCGTTTATATTTTTGTTCAGTGTAAATATTGCTGTCTTCTTCTGATAAGTTAAGCAATAAAAACAATGAAACATCCCAGTAAAGTGCTAAAAATAGGCCACATTAACATACGTAGCCTAAGAAACAAGGMTCATGAAATTTGATAACTTGCTAGTAAAAGATAACATTCATAAATTCATATCTGAAACTCACTTACATCATTCATTTGAAGACACAGTGGTAGCAATACATGGTTATAACATCTACAGAAGAGACAAGAATGTAGCTTCTTTACAGTAGAGGGAGGGTTTTTTGTCCAACCCTGTGGTTCAGCTGTTACAGCTTCTTTACAGTAGAGAGAGGGGGTTTTGTCCTACCCCGTGGTACATTTGTCAGCTGTTACAGCTTACAGTTTCATATTTCAGAAACAATATGTGTACACATGTGTATGTGTGTGTGAATGGGAATCAATTGTTGGTATAGTAAGACATAGCTGTTTGTGTGTGTGTGTGTGTGTGTGTGTGTGTGTGTGTGTGTGTGTGTGTGTGTGTGTTATATGAACATTTTATGGAGAAAAAAAAACATTAAAGTTTGCACTACTACACACACCATAATTCTTTGAATTCTGCTCATCTTTACCTTGCATCCTCTGTTGCTGCATGCATGCTCTCTCCTCACTCCCACTCCTGATGCTGTCGCTTAGCAACGCATATTCCAAGTGATGTGCAAAAAAACAACTAGCTGCGGTTGCTAGCTGCAGAGGAGAATGAGAAGAAGAAGAGAACATGAACATCGGTTTATATTTTTTGTATGTTTTTTGAGGGTCAGTGAAGTTAGCTAGGTAAATCTCTGGGTTATTTGATCAAACCTGTTGCAGTCACAGCTCTTGCTTCGTCGTTCTAAAGTCCGYCAGGTGGCGCTGTTATAAAGCGAAGGGGCCAGTGGCTCTTTCATCAAGAATCGAAGAAGGAGTGGGAGACAAAAAATAAAGGAGAGAAAAAAYYMAAAGGAGGCCGACCCGACACAAAACATAACGCACACCGATAGCTGTAGCGGGTCCATTAATGGACATAAAATAAACAGATAGCGAGCAAATACGCTTGTTCACGGAATTTTATCCCGTTGAGAGCAGGTCATGCTGTTCTCGCAAAGGTAATGAGCCGTAAAGCCCTTGGGTTTCGGCTTAGCAGCGCCCACAAACTGCAGCGAAACTGGAATGATTGGCAGCCCAGGTTGGTATCGCGCCACGGGGGAGACAGTCTAAAATAGAACGGGGATTCGCTGGGCCTAACCTCAGTTTCTTTATTTAGCTAGCTAGCTAGCTGGTCAGACACTTTGGTTCCCACACGTTAGGGAAATGGCTTGATAACAGTAGCTAGTCAGCAAACAAGTAAGCTAACGCTCAAGTTTGATAGRTAGTTTGGATAACGTTAACTACGCTATCAATGCTAACCAACACTTTGCGCATTTATTTTGACTCAAAACAACCTGCCGCATTGCATTGCTATGCTTTCCTCGTGTTTAGGTATACATGGCTAGCTAGCTAACCTGGTAAGAGAAGCCCATGTTTGGAAGCTATTTCGGTAACAGTGGAAGTGGTGTAGCTAGCTATTGCTAGTTATTACTATTAGCCAATATTCATTGTCACTGAGATGACATGTTATCTCACTTGGTAGCCAGCTAGTTAACGTTAGTTGAAAGCGTACATCGTGGCAGCATATGACGTTAGCAAACTAGCAGCTAACTATGGCTAGTGTTCTTTAGCTAGGTTCTAACTTTCTTTACCTTTGTCCCCAGAGCTTGTTAGGTAGATAGCTACAGTACCAGTCGTTGGTTGGTTGTGCTTTGATAACGCGGTATCCGGAACAGTAAACTGATTTGACATCAAATGGTGTGCTAACGTATAGTGTGGCAACATGTCTTTCTAGCTGGCTACCGAACGATTGGCCATCAGTGGGCAACGTTTGTCTTTCCTGCTGTCTTGTGTAACGTTATCTGGTCAACAATGATTAGCTAGATAACGTCCGTTTGACAGTTGATATTGGCTACCTAGTTATCGCTCAAAGTACTAGCCAGAAGAGAACTAACTAGCTAGCTACTGGGTTTTAACGCTTGCTAACTGATTGCTAACCTGCTACTTTACTAGTTTGCGCGGTACCACCCTTGACCAGCAAACGAAAGCGATTTAGCAATGCTGTCAGGGGTTTGAATTTCGTGATTTGAATTGCACAGAGACATCAATAAAGTATATTATGCAAGTTAATCAGTTCTTGATCAAAGAGAGGGAGGTGGTGTTAAAACGTTCCTTCAGTTGAGACCTCCATTTGACGTTTCTGTTCAGACAATGCTCATAGTCTTATAGAAACTATCTACAGAGCTGTAAATTAGCTAGAATAATTTCCCCATCCATGTATCCAGTTGTTAATCTCCAGACTTGTAAACCAGATTGGGGTGAGATTGTCAAACTGTAGGGAGTGTGTCCATATAAGTTATGATGGGTGGCAAGGTTGCTGGATCGAATTCCCGAGCTGACAATGTAAAAATCTGTCCTTCTGCCCCTGAACAAGGTAGTTAACCCACTCTTCCCCGGTAGGCCGTCATTGTAAATAAGAATTTTGAACCACAGTCATTTAGCATTGATCAAGTACAAGTTGCCCTGACTGTCTTCCCTGGGGGATTTCACTGACTGTGTTTGTGTCCTGCCCCCCTGTGTGCTGTTCCTCTTTCCGCCTGCTTCAGAGGCGACAGCGTGTCAGCAGCTAGCCAGGACGGTGTGAAGTGCATCGCCACCAGAGACCTGGGTCCAGCTGCAGCAGCTGTATACGACCACGGCAGTGGGAGTAGCAACCTCGGACCGGCCTGTCTCCCCAACTCTCCTACATGATGCCTTCCCAGACACCGCAGACACACTGGACGAAGGGGGTGGGTGTTACTGTTTCTGTCTGCAGCATGTGGCCTGCCTGTCTGCAGCATGTTGGGTGTGTGTGGGCTGGGGGAGGGTGATACTGCCTGTCTGCAACATGTTGTTGGTACTGTAGTGATTTAAGTGAGCTACGACTGTTACGCCCCTTGCGGGTCTCACTGTAGGCAGACTTGCTACCCATTTCTCTAAAGAGTAAAAGGGGATTCGTAACAGGCCTGCCGACCTAGGCAGGGGTGCTTGTATTATAGTAGCTTGGTCCCAGGCCTGCCGACCTAGGCAGGGGTGCTGTGTATTATAGTAGCCTGGTTCAGGCCTGCCAACCTAGGCAGGGGTGCTGTGTATTATAGTAGCCTGTTCAGGCCTGCCAACCTAGGCGGGGTGCTGTGTATTATAGTAGCCTGGTCAGGCCTGCCGACCTGGCAGGGGTGCTGTGTATTATAGTAGCTTGGTCAGCCTGCCCGACCTAGGCAGGGGTGCTGTGTATTATAGTAGCTGGTCCAGGCCTGCCGACCTGGCAGGGGTGCTGTGTATTATAGTAGCTTGGTCCAGCTGCCGACCTAGGCAGGGGTGCTGTGTATTATAGTAGCCTGGTTCAGGCCTGCCACTAGGCAGGGGGTGCTGTGTATTATAGTAGCCTGGTTCAGGCCTGCCAACCTAGGGGGGTGCTGTGTATTATAGTAGCCTGGTTCAGGCCTGCCGACCTAGGCAGGGGTGCTGTGTATTTAAGTAGCTTGGTACAGGCCTGCCGACCTAGGCAGGGGTGCTGTGTATTATAGTAGCCTGGTCAGGCCTGCCGACCTAGGCAGGGGTGCTGTGTTATTATAGTAGCTTGGTACAGGCCTGCCGACCTAGGCAGGGGTGCTGTGTTTATAGTAGCTGGTCAGGCCTGCCGACTAGGCAGGGGTGCTGTGTATTATAGTAGCTTGGTCTCAGGCCTGCCGACCTAGGCAGGGGTGCTGTGTATTATAGTAGCCTGGTTCAGGCCTGCCGACCTAGGCAGGGGTGCTGTGTATTATAGTAGCTTGGTCCAGGCCTGCCGACCTAGGCAGGGGTGCTGTGTATTATAGTAGCTTGGTCAGGCTGCCGTTTGGTCTTGCCGACCTAGGCAGGGGTGCTGTTATTATAGTAGCTTGGTACAGGCTGCCGACCTAGGCAGGGGTGCTGTGTATTATAGTAGCCTGGTTCAGGCCTGCCGACCTAGGCAGGGGTGCTGTGTATTATAGTAGCTTGGTAGGCCTGCAGGGGTGCTGTGTATTATAGTAGCCTGGTCAGGCCTGCCGACCTAGGCAGGGTGCTGTGTATTATAGTAGCCTGGTCAGGCCTGCCGACCTAGGCAGGGGTGCTGTGTTTATAGTAGCCTGTCCAGGCCTGCCGACTTAGGCAGGGGTGCTGTGTTTATAGTAGCTTGGTTCAGGCCTGCCGACCTAGGCAGGGGTGCTGTGTATTATAGTAGCCTGGTTCAGGCCTGCCGACCTAGGCAGGGTGCTGTGTATTATAGTAGCCTGGTCAGGCTGCCACCTAGGCGGGGTGCTGTGTATTATAGTAGCCTGGTTCAGGCTGCCGACTTAGGCAGGGGCTGTGTATTATAGTAGCCTTGGTCAGGCCTGCCGACCTAGCAGGGTGCTGTGTATTATAGTAGCCTGGTCACGGCCTGCCGACCTAGGCAGGGGTGCTGTGTATTATAGTAGCCTGGTTCAGGCCTGCCGACCTAGGCAGGGGTGCTGTGTATTATAGTAGCTTGGTCCAGGCCTGCCGACCTAGGCAGGGGTGCTGTGTATTATAGTAGCTTGGTCAGGTGCCGACCTAGGCAGGGGTGCTGTGTATTATAGTAGCTTGGTCAGGCCTGCCGACCTAGCAGGGGTGCTGTTATTATAGTAGCCTGGTTCAGGCCTGCCGACCTAGCAGGGGTGCTGTGTATTATAGTAGCCTGGTAGCAGGCCTGCAGGGGTGCTGTGTATTATAGTAGCCTGGTTCAGGCCTGCCGACCTAGGCAGGGGTGCTGTGTATATAGTAGCTTGGTCAGGCTGCCGACCTAGGCAGGGGTGCTGTGTTTATAGTAGCCTGGTCCAGGCCTGCCGACCTAGGCAGGGGTGCTGTGTATTATAGTAGCTTGTCCAGGCCTGCCGACCTAGGCAGGGTGCTGTGTATTATAGTAGCCTGGTTCAGGCCTGCCGACCTAGGCAGGGGTGCTGTGTATTATAGTAGCCTGGTTCAGGCCTGCCGACTTAGGCAGGGGTGCTGTGTATTATAGTAGCTTGGTCCAGGCCTGCCGACCTAGGCAGGGGTGCTGTGTATTATAGTAGCTTGGTCCAGGCCTGCCGACCTAGGCAGGGGTTCTGTGTATTATAGTAGCCTGGTTCAGGCCTGCCGACCTAGGCATTGGTGCTGTGTATTATAGTAGCTTGGTCCAGGCCTGCCAACCTTAGTAGCCTGGTTCCGGATCTGTTTGTGCCGTTTGTGCCGCACAAACAGATCTGAGACCATGCTTGGGTTGTTATGGGGTCAGTTTAGCAGTACATGAGACCATGCTTGGGTTATTATGGGGTTAGTTTAGCAGTACATGAGACCAGGCTTGGGTTATTATGGGGTCAGTTAGCAGTACATGAGACCAGGCTTGGGTTGTTATGGGTCAGTTAGCAGTACATGAGACCAGGCTTGGGTTGTTATGGGGTAGGTTAGCAGTACATGAGACCAGGCTTGGGTTTATAGTTAGGTTAGCAGTACATAGACCAGGCTTGGGTTGTTATGGGTCAGGTTAGCAGTACATGAGACCAGGCTTGGGTTTTATTGGTTAGGTTAGCAGTACATGAGACCAGGCGGGTTGTTATGGGGTTAGGTTAGCAGTACATGAGACCAGGCTTGGGTTTTTATGGGTCAGGTTAGCAGTACATGAGACCAGGCTTGGGTTGTTATGGGGTTAGTTTAGCAGTACATGAGACCAGGCTTGGGTTGTTATGGGGTTAGTTTAGCAGTACATGAGACCAGGCTTGGGTTTTATGGGGTCAAGTTAGCAGTACATGAGACCAGGCTTGGGTTTTATGGGGTAGGTTAGCAGTACATGAGACCAGGCTTGGGTTGTTATGGGGTTAGGTAGCAGTACATGAGACAGGCTTGGGTTGTTATGGGGTCAGGTTAGCAGTACATGAGACCAGGCTTGGGTTGTTAGGGGTCAGGTTAGCAGTACATGAGACCAGGCTTGGGTTGTTATGGGGTCAGGTTAGCAGTACATGAGACCAGGCTTGGGTTGTTATGGGGTCAGGTTAGGAGTACATGAGACCAGGCTTGGGTTTTATGGGTGTAGGTTAGCAGTACATGAGACCAGGCTTGGTGTTAGGGGTCAGTTAGCAGTACATGAGACCAGGCTGGGTTGTTATGGGGTTCAGGTTAGCAGTACATGAGACCAGGCTTGGGTGTTATGGGGTTAGTTAGCGAGTACATGAGACCAGGCTTGGGTTGTTATGGGGTCAGTGAGCAGTACATGAGACCAGGCTTGGGTGTTTATGGTCAGGTTAGCAGTACATGAGACCAGGTGGTTGTTATGGGTGGTCAGTTTAGCAGTACATGAGACCAGGCTTGGGTTGTTATGGGGTTAGTTTAGCAGTACATGAGACCAGGCTTGGGTTGTTATGGGGTCAGGTTAGCAGTATCTATGAGACCAGCTTGGTTGTTATGGGGTCAGGTTAGCAGTACATGAGACCAGGCTTGGGTTGTTATGGGTCATGTTAGCAGTACATGAGACCAGGCTTGGGTTTTATGGGGTTAGGTTAGCAGTACATGAGACCAGGCTTGGGTTGTTATGGGGTCAGGTTAGCAGTACATGAGACCAGGCTTGGGTTGTTATGGGTCAGGTTAGCAGTACATGAGACCAGGCTTTGGTTGTTATGGGGTCAGGTTAGCAGTACATGAGACCAGGCTTGGGTTTTATGGGGTCAGGTTAGGCAGTACATGAGACCAGGCTTTGGGTTGTTATGGGGTAGTTTAGCAGTACATGAGACCAGGCTTTGGTTGTTATGGGGTCAGTTAGGAGTACATGAGACCAGGCTTGGGTTTTATGGGGTCAGTGTTAGCGAGTACATGAGACCAGGCTTGGGTTGTTATGGGGTCAGGTTAGCAGTACATGAGACCAGGCTTTTGGTTTATGGGGTTCAGGTTTAGCAGTACATGAGACCAGGCTTGGGTTGTTATGGGGTCAGGTTAGCGAGTACATGAGACCAGCTTGGGTTATTATGGGGTTAGTTTAGCAGTACATGAGACCAGGCTTGGTTTTATGGCGGA
>NW_019943907.1:42358-49728 GCF_002910315.2 Salvelinus sp. IW2-2015
TTATGGGGTCAGGTTAGCAATACATGAGACCAGGCTTGGGTTGTTATGGGGTCAGTTAGCAGTACATGAGACCAGGCTTGGGTTGTTATGGGTTAGTTTAGCAGTAATGAGACCAGGCTTGGGTTGTTATGGGGTTAGTTTAGCAGTACATGAGACCAGGCTTGGGTTGTTATGGGGTCAGGTTAGCAGTACATGAGACCAGCTTGGGTTATTATGGGTCAGGTTCAGCACATGAGACCAGGCTTGGGTTGTTATGGGGTTAGTTTAGCTTAGCAGTACATGAGACCAGGCTTGGGTTATTATGGGGTCAGGTTAGCAGTACATGAGACCAGGCTTGGGTTATTATGGGGTTAGTTTAGCAGTAAATGCTGACACACCTGACAGCGGCTGTGTGTGAAATTACACCCTATTCTCTATATAGTGCACTACTTTAGACCAGGGCCCAATGGCACCCTATTCCCTATATCTATGCATAGTCACTTCACCCCTACCTACATGTACAATTGCCTCGTTATGTTATTGTGTTTTTTTATTTTTTACTAGTTTATTTGGTAAATTTCTTAACTTTTCTTGAACTGCAGTGTTGGTTGAGGGCTTGTAAGTAAGCATTTCACTGTAAGGTCTACACTTGTTGTATTCGGCGCATGTGACAAATAAAGTTTGATTTGATATATAGTGCACTGCTTTAGACCTGGAGCCTATTTGTATTAGTGTATCTATTGTTGTGGTCACATTGTCCAGAGGTGAACCTGTAGTCATCATGTCATTGGACTGTAGACTCCCTGTGTGTTCTGTGTAAATGACTAATAAACTGGTAGTGGTGTCTTTAGGACTCATCCAGCTTCTCTCCCTCTTTCCTTCCTGGGTCCTCAGACTCGGCTTAATGTTTCTGTTGAAGTGAAAGAGAAAGCGACCTCTCGTCGCTTTAGATACGCCTGTAGTGCGTATCTGTCCCAGGCATCTGGAAGAAGGAAAGCACCGTGAATCCCCGGGTTCCCCCACAGATATCTGTCCTCATGGTAGAGGAGGCTGTGTCTCAAATGGCACCCTATTCCCTATGTAGGGCACTACTTTAGTCCAGGACCCAATGGCACCCTATTCCCTATGTAGTGCACTACTTTAGACCAGGGCCCAATGGCACCCTATTCTCTCTACTACTATTACTACTACTACTTAGGGTTAGTGTTCCCTCACGGCCATATCTCCATATTACAACGCTTGTTTACAGAAAACTGACGGAAGACCGAGCTTGACCACCTGTGCTAATTAGCCATCTACTGCGCTCCTAACACCTGTGTGTAAGCTAACTGGGGAAGTGTAGTTTAGTCAGATAAGCCTGTATGGATCGGTGCTAATTAGCCATCTACTGCGCTCCTAACACCTGTGTGTAAGCTAACTGGGAAGTGTAGTTTAGTCAGATAGCTGTATGGATCTGTGCTAATTAGCCATCTACTGCGCTCCTAACACCTGTGTGTAAGCTAACTGGGAAGTGTAGTTTAGTCAGATAGCTGTATGGATCGGTGCTAATTAGCCATCTACTGCGCTCCTAACACCTGTGTGTAAACTAACTGGGGAAGTGTAGTTTAGTCAGATAGCTGTATGGATCTGTGCTAATTAGCCATCTACTGCGCTCCTAACACCTGTGTGTAAGCTAACTGGGGAAGTGTGGTTTAGTCAGATAGCTGTATGGATCTGTGCTAATTAGCCATCTACTGCGCTCCTAACACCTGTGTGTAAGCTAACTGGGGAAGTGTGGTTTAGTCAGATAGCTGTTATGGATCTGTGCTACCACTGGTAGTCTACATCTGTTTACGAAGCATGTGACAAATAACATTTTAACGTGCTTCGTGGATAGTAAGTTATTATTTTATTTGAAGGATTCTTTCTCGCTGTGAAAGATGAGGCCATATGTTTCAAAAGCCGTATCGCAAAGTGATGGTTATTTAAGTTTCTGAACGTTAAAAAGCCGCGTTGGGATTGTTGTTCACATTAGCCAGTCGTTACCAAATCAAATTTTATTTGTCACATACACATGGTTAGCAGATGTTAATGCGAGTGTAGCGAAATGCTTGTGCTTCTAGTTCCGACAATGCAGTAATAACCAACAAGTAATCTAACCTATCAATTCCACAACTACTACCTTATACAAACACAAGTGTAAAGGGATAAAGAATATGTACATAAAGATATATGAATGAGTGATGGTACAGAACGGGATAGGCAAGATGCAGTAGATGGTATCGAGTACAGTATATACATATGAGATGAGTAATGTAGGGTATGTAAACATAAAAGTGGCATAGTTTCAATGGCTAGTGGTACATGTATTACATAAAGATGGCAAGATGCAGTAGATGCTAGTGATACATTTTTGATCAATTTCCATTAATTCCCATTATTAAAGTGGCTGGAGTTGAGTCAGTATGTTGGCAGCAGCCACTCAATGCTAGTGGTGGCTGTTTAACAGTCTGATGGCCTTGAGATAGAAGCTGTTTTTCAGTCTCTCGGTCCCTGCTTTGATGCACCTGTACTGACCTCGCCTTCTGGATGATAGCGGGTGAACAGGCAGTGGCTCGGGTGTTGTTGTCCTTGATGATCTTTATGGCCTTCCTGTGACATCGGTGTTGTAGGTGTCCTGGCCCTGTATCCACAAAGCATGTTAAAATGTTTTGTCACATGCTTTCGAAACAACAGATGTAGACTAACAGTGAAATGCTTTCTAACGAGCCCTTCCCAAAAATGAAGAGAGAAAAATAATAACACAAGGAATTAATACACAATGAGTAACGATAACTTGGCTATATACACGTGTTACCAGTACCCAGTCAATGATAACATGGCTATATACACGTGTTACCAGTACCGAGTCGATGATAACATGGCTATATACACGTGTTACTAGTACCCAGTCCAATGATAACTTGGTTAACACGGTTGACCATACCCAGTCAATGATAACTTGGCTATATAACACGGGTTACCAGTACCCAGTCAATGATAACTTGGTTATACACGGGTTACCAGTACCCAGTCAATGATAACTTGGCTATATACACGGGTTACCAGTACCCAGTCAATGATAACTTGGCTATATACACGGGTTACCAGTACCCAGTCAATGATAACTTGGTAATATACACGGGTTACCATACCCAGTCAATGATAACTTGGCTATATACACGGGTTACCAGTACCCAGTCAATGATAACTTGGTCTATATACACGGGTTACCAGTACCCAGTCAATGATAACTTGGTATAACACGGGTTACCAGTACCCAGTCAATGATAACTTGGCTATATAGCACGGGTTACCAGTACCCAGTCAATGATAACTTGGCTATATACACGGGTTACCAGTACCCAGTCATATAAACTTGCTAATACACGGGTTACCAGTACCCAGTCAATGATAACTTGGTTATACACGGTTACCAGTACCCAGTCAATGATAACTTGGCTATATCACGGTTACCATACCCAGTCAATGATAACTTGGCTATATACACGGGTTACCAGTACCCAGTCAATGATAACTTGGCTATATACACGGGTTACCAGTACCCAGTCAATGATAACTTGGTTATATACACGGGTTTTCCAGTACCCAGTCAATGATAACTGGCTATATACACGGGTTACCAGTACCCAGTCAATGATAACTTGGCTATATACACGGTTACCATACCCATCAATGATAACTTGCTATATACACGGGTTACCAGTACCCAGTCAATGATAACTTGGTCTATACACGGGTTACCAGTACCCAGTCAATGATAACTTGGCTATATACACGGTTACCAGTACCCAGTCAATGATAATTGGTATATACACGGGTTACCAGTACCCAGTCAATGATAATTGGCTATATACACGGGTTACCAGTACCCAGTCAATGATAACTTGGCTATATACACGGTTACCAGTACCCAGTCAATGATAACTTGGCTATATACACGCGGTTACCAGTACCCAGTCAATGATAACTTGGCTATATTACACGGGTTACCAGTACCCAGTCAATGATAACTTGGCTATATACACGGGTTACCAGTACCCAGTCAATGATAACTTGGCTATATACACGGGTTACCAGTACCCAGTCAATGATAACTTGGCTATATACACGGGTTACTAGTACCCAGTCAATGATAACTTGGCTATATACACGGGTTACTAGTACCCAGTCAATGATAACATGGCTATATACACGTGTTACTAGTACCCAGTCAATGATAACATGGCTATATACACGTGTTACTAGTACCCAGTCAAAATACACGGGGTACCAGTACCTAGTCGATGATAACTTGGTTATATACACGGGGTACCAGTACCTAGTCGATGATAACTTGGCTATATACACGGGGTACCAGTACCTAGTCGATGATAACTTGGCTATATACATGGCGTACCAGTACCTAGATGATAACTTGGTTATGTACAGGGGTTACCAGTACTTCTACACCTGCATTGCTTGCTGTTTGGGGTTTTAGGCTGGGTTTCTGTACAGCACTTCGAGATATTAGCTGATGTACGAAGGGCTATATAAAATAAACTTGATTGATTGACCAGTACCGAGTCAATAGTAACTTGGTTATATACATGGGATACCAGTACCAAGTCAATGATAACTTGGCTATATACACAGGGTACCAGTACCTAGTCAATGATAACGTGGCTATATACACGCAGTACCAGTACAGAGTCAATGAAAACTTGGCTTTATACAGGGGATACCAGTACAGAGTCAGTGTGCAGGGGTACGAGGTAATGGAGGTAGATGTGTACATATAGGTAGGGATAAAGTGAGTTGGCAACAGAATAGATAATAAACAGTAACAGCAGCGTATGTGATGAGTCAAAATAGTTAGTGTAAAAATGGTCAATACGGATAGTCTGTGTTCTATTATTTAACTATTGATCAGTCTGATGACTTGGTTAACTATTTAACTAACTATTTATCAGTCTGATGACTTGGTTAACTATTTAACTAACTATTTATCAGTCTGTTGACTTGGTTAACTATTTAACTAACTATTGATCAGTCTGATGACTTGGTTAACTATTTAACTAACTATTTATCAGTCTGATGACTTGGTTAACTGTTTAACTAACTATTTAGCAGTCTGATGGCTTGGGGGTAGAAGCTGTTCAGGGTCCTGTTGGTTCCAGACTTGGTGCATCGGTACCGCTTGCCGTGCGATAGCAGAGAGAACTGTCTGTGACTTGGGTGGCTGGAGTCTGACAATTTCTTCTACATCTCAGAGTAGGTGTGCTGATTTAGGATCTGTTCATTATGATCTAGGATCAGGTCCTCCTGTCCGTTATAATCATGTTCATTATAATCTAGGATCAGGTCCTCCTGTCCGCTATAATCATGTTCATTATGATCAGGATCAGGTCCTCCTGTCCGTTATAATCATGTTCATTATAATCTAGGATCAGGTCCTCCTGTCCGCTATAATCATGTTCATTATAATCTAGGATCAGGTACTCCTGTCCGCTATATCATGTTCATTATATCTAGGATCAGGTCCTCCTGTCCTATAATCATGTTCATTATGATCTAGGATCAGGTCCTCCTGTCCGCTATAATCATGTTCATTATGATCAGGATCAGGTCCCCTGTCCGTTATGATCTAGGATCAGGTCTCCCTGTCCGTTATAATCATATTTCATTATGATCTAGGATCAGGTCCTCCTGTCCGCTATAATCATGTTCATTATAATCTAGGATCAGGTCCTCCTGTCCGCTATAATCATGTTCATTATGATCTAGGATCAGGTCCTCCTGTCCGTTATAATCATGTTCATTATGATCTAGATCAGGCTCCGTCCGTTATATCATGTCATTATGATCAAAAAGGTTAAACTGATCCTAGATCGGCACTCTGAGACGCTTGGTGGATACGGGCCCTGGTCAAAGTAGTGCGAAAGAGTGGCATCTCTGGTGCAGCCACGCGTTTATTCATAGTGACAGGAACTGTTACTTCTGAGACTGCTGAGTGGAATGACCACCTGTTCCATCTTTCATTGTGTTTGGACTTCATCCATGGGCTCATACAGCAGTAATGATGGTGCTGGTTTCCTGTGCTTCGTTGGCTGTATAACCAGAACACTGGTTCTGGTGAGCTAACACCGTATGCTTTCTGGTGGAAGACTAACGCTCTCCACTCTCTTCCTCTCTCCTTCTCTCCCCTCTCATGTTCCCCCTCTCTCTGTGTCTCCACCCCCTCCAGGAGGATATGAAGCTGCAGGAGGGTCTAGTGATGATACTTTTGGTTGGAAGTCGTTGGGGCAAGAGTTGAGGATCAACGATGCGACCGGCGATTTGAACACTTTTCAGCAGCATGGAAACCGTGCTTTAGCTTCTAAGGACATGAGGAATCCACCGGTGAGAATACAGTCTACACCGGGGGCTGTCGTCAAACCTCTCCCAGACTTAATACACCTGATTCACCTAGTCGAGGTCTTGATGATTAGTTGACCAGTTGAATCAGGTGCTGTGGATCAAATCCCTGGGACGTCTGGGGGTTCTGAGGATGGTTTGGAAACCACTACTTGGTTCTCTGAGATATAATGGAACATTGCTGAATGCTTTTTCTGATCACCATTTCATCTCTCCATTCCCTCTTTCAATCTTTTCTCCATCTCTCTTACATCCCGCCCACTCTCCTCTTTCTTGTTCTTTCCATCCCTCTCTCTGTGTCCCCACCCTTACAGACAGAGGGATGTCTCACTCTGATGAGTCTCGCCTGTCCAACCTCCTGCGCCGTGTGTCCCGTGAGGAGGACAGGGACCGCCGGCTGGCCACCGTCAGACAGCTCGCGGAGTTCATCACTCACTCTGACAACAAAGTGGTGAGGTCATCAATCGTATCTACAGTTGAAGTCGGAAGTTTACATACACTTAGTTAGTTATTAAGTCGGTTAGACATCTTCTTTGTGCAAGTAATTTTCCAACAATTCTTAACGTATAGATTATTTCACTTATAATTCACTGTATCATAATTCCAGTGGGTCAGAAGTTTACATACACTTGACTGTGCCTTTAAACAGTTGACTGTGCCTTTAAACAGCTTGGAAAATTCCAGAAAATTATGTTATGGCTTTAGAAGCTTCTGATAGGCCAATTGACATCATTTGAGTCAATTGGAGGTGTACCTGTGATGTATTTCAAGGCCTACCTTCAACTCAGTGCCTCTTTGCTTGACATATTGGGAAACTCAAAAGAAATCAGCCAAGACCTCAGAAAAAAAATTGTAGACCTCTACAAGCTGGTTCATCCTTGGAGGAATTTCCAAACGCCTGAAGGTACCACATTCATCTGTACAAACAATAGTACGCAAGTATAAACACCATGGAA